>NC_051334.1:300000-497396 GCF_015220235.1 Choloepus didactylus | reverse complement strand
ACGATGGACAGATAGATGGTGTTGGGCTTCCTGCACATTTCTCGAACGGCTCCACCTTGGACGTGGGAGCTGTGGAGGATAAATCTGTTGTTTGCAGCTGCCCAGTGTGGTTGTCTGGTGTCACCCCGTTGGAGTGTTGCGTGTCGGTGGTGAGTGGGCATGGGTGGGGGCGGGCTGGTTTCCGCCAGCTGCTGGGCTCCAGGCACAGGGGCAGGCTGAAGGGAAACTGAGTCAGAGATGAGACACCACCAGCAGTGCAGAGGGGCTGAGAGACCCCCACGCACACAGGGGTTCATGGGGGCTCCTGGCCACCGGGGCACTCTCCCCTCCGCGTGCTCAGCCACTCGCTCTGCACACATGTTTGTTGAGTGCCTGCTGTGAGCTGGGGCAGGGGTTGGGGCAGCCTGCTGGCTCTGAGATGTCTGTGGGGGACACGGACAAGCAAGCACGAGACAGAACAGACGAGCCCCTCTCCACGGAGCGGATCACCTGGGTGGGCTGGGCTTCAGGTCCCAGGGCCTCTCGGAGGAGGCAGCCAGCAGCGGACCCGAGTGGCCTGGTGTGCAAGACCCTGGGCCTGCCCTGAGGCAGGAGCACCCCCAGGTTGGCCTCTGACCCCATCGCACTCCAGACCCGGAGGCCAGGGCCTTGCCCCTTGGGGCCCGGGGTCCGGCTGCTCCAGATCCAGGAACAACAACCTCCTCTGCTCCTCAGGCCACTGAGTCCCTCCCTGACGCAGGCGATGTCCCTTCCAGGTGGTGGAGACAGACTCCCAGGCTGGCTGGAGGCAAAAATATGGCGCATCGGGATATATTTGGATGTAAATATTTGCGGCCGTGAGTGGAGCTGGGAGATGAGCTCTTGTTACCGAGCAGTCCCCGCGGCAGCCGCGAGCGGCCCGATGGCACCCTCTGCAAGCTGCATCCTCCCCCTGCTCGCGGGGGGTGGGGGGTAGGGGGGACAGGCCCGTGGCGGGGGGTGGGCAGCTTTCCCGTGCCCCTGGAGGCCCGGGTCTGGGGCCTGGCCCTGCCCGCTGGTGCCCATGTCACTTCTCGAGCCTCAGTTTCCCCAGCTGTTGAGTGGGGCATGGTTGTGCCCCCTGTCCTGGCAGCAAGGAAGACAGCGTTGGGGCTTGGGGAAGGCTGGGGGTGTGGGGGGTGTAGGGTTGTTGGAGTGGGGAGACGTGGGGGGTGGGGGGCGGGAGGCATGCCCCGCGGTTGGGGAGGGGGCTGCTGCTGCTTTCTATCTCAGCCGCTCTTGGCTCCGGCCCAGGTGCACACCTGTGTTCCCTCCGGGTAGACCATATGTCTGCTCTGCTCGTGGGCCCCTCCTCCCTGGGGAAGGGCTGTCTAGCCTCCCCCAGCCACCTCAGGAGCCTGGGAAGCCCACTCCCCTGGTCCATCCAGCAGACCTGTCCAGAGATGACAAGGACTGCCGGAGACAGGGGCAGGGAGCACCCAGACTGGACGGTGGAATGCCTCCACTCAGGAATTTCCATGGCTCCTCACCTGCCACCAGATCAAGGCCAAGTCCAGAGCCTAAAATTCCAGTTCCCAAGCAAGCCATTCTCCCGACTCATCTCCACTCTGCAGCTTCCTGACAGCCGTTTACAAAATCTCCCTCTGCTGGAATGACCCCACTGTCCCTGTCCCCTGGGGTGTCCCCCACTGTCCCTCTCCCCTGGGATGTCCCCACTGTCCAGCTCAAGTCTCCTCTCTCAACATGATGGAGTCTTGGGTGGTTCCGGCAGGCAGAGCCCTCAGAGATCACCCAGTGCAGGGGTTCAGAGGGCTCACTGGATGGGGCTCAGGCCGGGGTGGGGATGGCTGCAGCGCCCTCTCTAATTTCAGGTGGGGAGACAGAGGCCCGGGGGCTCAGGGACTTCCCCAGGGTCACCAGGTGGTGAGTGGCAGAGCCGGGACTCCATCCCGGGCCGTGCACTCCAAGCCGGGGGGTGGGGGGCAGGGCTTCAAAGGCACAAAACTGACCTGCTTGTGTTTCAGCTGCAAGTCACAGAGGATCCAACCAGCAGTGGTTTAGCAAGTAAAGACATTTAGTTATCTCATGAAAATGGCCACACAGCCTGGAGAGAGGCGGTTCTGGACAAGGTGCAGTAGGTCGATGCCATCAGGAGCCCTGGCTCTTTCCAGCTGCACGCTCCGCCATCCCTCTGCGCTGGCTTTTTGTCTTCTGGCTTGTCACCTCACAGTTCCAAGATGGCTGTTGTAGCTCCAACTATCACAACTTCTGTCCACTGCATTCAAGGAAGGAAGAAAATGGAACCAGTAAGGAAAGTCTTTCCCAGAACCTCCAGGCAGCCCTCCCCTTCTGGGCTGATGGCTAGACAGGGTCACTGGCTGTGCTCGGCTGCCAGGGAGGCTGGGAAGGCAAGCGCCTGGCGACGGAGTGGGTGCCACGATTGGCCTCCTCCCCCAGGCTGGGTGCACTGCAGCCCAGACCACGGCTGGCTCAGTAAGGAGGCGGCAAGGAAGGCTGCCTGAGAGCTGGGAGCCGTCCTCTGGGGTTTAACTTGGAGGAGAGTCGGCCTCTGCTCTGTAAAGGCAAGTGGGGTCCAGCGGGCGCAGGGCAGACACAGGGCACAGCCAGGGCCCTGCGGAAGCCCCCAGCCCCGCTCCGGCTTCCTCTCCAGCCTCCCCGGGGCTGCCCTGCTGGGGGCACCTTGTACTTCTCCCCCATTGGAGATGGTGCCAGTAGCAGCAATTTCTCATTTTCAGAGATAATATTCTCTATCTCTCTTAGCTGCTGGAGGGTCTCTTTGGACAAGGGAAGGAGAAGTGGCCTCGCGCAGCCCTCAGGCTTGGTTGGCTGACTTCCGTGGGGGCGGGGTGCTCGGGACAGAAAACAAGCCGCCAAAGGGCGACCCACGAGGCCCCCTGTCCCCCCATTCCGTGGTCCTTGCTTGGGAGGGGTGGAGCCGGGCCTGGGGGAGCTGCCCGGCTGCACAGGGGTCAGGGCCCAGCACGGAGGGTGGAGGGCGCGGGGCCCATGCTGGCCGGTGGCAGCCCTGCGGGGCTTAGACAGGAGACGTGTCCCCTGCCCCCAGGGCGGGGAGCAGGTCATCCAGCAGCGACACCTCCCTCCTCCTGGACCCCGACTTTCCGTCCCAGAGCCCACCCTCCCGCCTTGCCCAGCTCCCCCGGGCTCCGGGGGCCTGCGGGAGCCGTGGGGGCCCCTCTTCACGCAGAGCCCCTCAGGGATGCCTCCCTCCGGGGCTGGCGGGCGGTTTGGGCTTAATGTGAAAGCCCGTCCACCACCCCTCACCGAAGGGTTGCCTTTTGCAGGCAATTCCCCTCCTCCTTCCTCCACACTACGTGACATTTACGGGTGTGGGGGGCTCTGTGCTGCTTGTTCAGCCTGGGCGCCCACCCAGAGCCGAGCCTGCCCGCAGCAGGGGCCCAGCGAGGGCTCAAGTGAGCGAACGAGGGACCAGAAGAGGCCTTCTCCGGGCATCTGGCCACCCGGACGGATCCTTTCCAGACGGAGCCAAGAGGAAGGCGCTTCCCCGAACCCACAACATAACACAGGGCTGGCAATCCACGGGGGTCCCAAAGACGGCCGACTGGCGTCCAGGGAACTCCACTCCCGGGAGCGGCTCAGTTGGGGGGCACCGTCGGGCCTGCACTTCCTGTCTGCTCCGGGCGGCTCCCTGGCCGCCGAGGCCTCGGTTTCCCCCTCTGTCAAACGGGGCTGCGAGAAGGGAGTTGCTCCCGGAGGAGCCCGGGCGGCCGTGGGGGCTGCGCCCTTCCGGCCCCGAGCCCAGACAATCGCCGGGGTCATTGTCTGCAGATCCGCTGGAGCCTGGGCTGCGGCCGCCGCGTCCGCCCCTTATCTGGGTTCCTGGGAACTTCCCGCAGCCGAAGGTGCCGGGAGATACGGGCGGAGCGCGGGGCCCTCCGCCGGGACGCGATTAACTAACAAAAGGAGTTGCCGGTGGGAAAACCAGCCACGGGGCGCCATCTGGCCCTGCCTGGCTGCTCGCGCCTCGGCTCCGCTTTTCTCCAAATTTCTCTCCTGGGGCCCGGCCCAGCCTGGGGCCGTTTCCCTCCAAGCTAAGTGGGGGGACCCCCGCCGCGGAGACCTCCGGAGAAGCTTCGGCCAAAGTCCTCAGCCAAGCCCGAGGGGCAAACCTGGGCACCCCCCATGAGGGACCCCCAGCCCCCCGACGGCTCCCCGCCAGGCTGCAGCCGCGTGCTCCTCGCTTTACCCCCGTTTCCTCCACTCCATTTCTCGGTGCTCCTCCTCACCTTCCCCCATGCTTTGCTCTCCGGCACCTGCACTTGTATCAGTTCACATCAGCCCCAAGTCTAACCGAATCCCAAAATACTAACCCAGGGCCCATCTGTCAGCCGACTGAGAGCAGACGCGCGCTGGTTCCGGGGTGCCTGGCAGCCAGCAAGGCTGTTGGAGACGCACCTGCTCCGGCCCCTCCCGGCCCAGCCCTGGCAGCCAAAACAAGCCCCTCCACGCCGCAGCAGCTGCCCCCAGCCGGGAGGGAGGGAGGGCGGGAAGCGCCCCCCCCCAGTGCCTCCCCCGCCAGCTGGGAGGCGGGGACCCCAGGCCCAGCCGGGCCCTCTGCAGGGAGCCCCTCCGAGGCGCGGCCCAGGGGTGGGCTCTGAACGCAGACAGAGCAGCCGGGGAGCCCCGGACCGCCCCCGCCTCCCTCAGATCTGCGCCCATGTGCACCCCCTCTCTGGGTTCCCCCAGCCTGGCCACCGCCCCACCACCCCTCCCCCAACCACCGCTCCCAGGCCAGGGATTTGGGTCATGGCTTCCCAGGCACAGCAGGTTTGGCAAGCGACAGGGTGACAGGTGGTGAGCCGCCAAACCCGTCATCCCGAAGAGAGAGGAAGGTAAAGCCCACCGCAGGGGGCCTGAGGGACCCCACCTCCCGGCTCAGCAGGAGGGGGGCAGGCGGGTCCTCCCAGGGCTGGGCTGAGAGACTCTGTTGCTTTTATCTTTGTTTTGGGAATCGTGTAAACACCTGTCTAGTAAGGCAACAAACGTCTTCACTGTCTTGTTTCTAGAAGGGAAGAGACGGGACACCAGGCAGAGGCTCCCTCCCTCCCTGAGGACAGTGATGTTGAAGCTGGGAGCCCAGCGAGGAGCCTCCCGGAGACTTGGGGCTCAGGGCTGGGAGCTGGACCAGGGAGGCAGTGGCAGGACCAGGGCAGTGGCGGCAGGTGGAGGGAAGTAGCTGCAATCAGGATGCAGCTTGAGAGAAGAAACAGCAGGACTGTCTGGCAGAAGGGGAAACTGAGGCCCTAGGACTGGCCCTGCCTCCTGCCTCCCCTCAGGGCCCACCCCAGGGTCTGGCACAGGTGAGTCCTGACGCGGGCACATGGGGGCAGGAGGATGGCAGGGAGGTGTCTTCAGGCCCCAGGCCCGGGTGCAGCCCTCCTTGGTTGGGGAGGCTGGGGCTTGGTGAGTGCCCCCTCCCTACACACACACACACACACACACACACACACATTGCTCCCCAGCGGCCTCTCCTGCCCCCTCTATTCCCGCTGGGCCGTGTCCCAATGCCCATCGGGGTGCGGTGAGCAGGGACCTCTGCTGGGGGGGGTGGGGGCAGCTGGCCTCGTTTTCAGGCACTTCTCTCCCCTTTCTCCTCTAGGGTTCCAACCCAGGGTGAACCCCGAGTTCCCGATGCCCCCTGCCCTCCTGTCCTGAGCTGTAGCCTCTCAGACAATCCCTGGGGCCCCGCTCCCCAGCCCTGGCCACACCCCCGGGCTGTCTCCCCACTTGGAACCCCAGTTTCTCCGTCTGTCAAGTGGAGAATCACAGGGGAACCTATTCCCCCTGTGTGTTCACTGAGATTTGCCTGATCTGTGCTTCCAAGCTTTTCCGACTACAATCTGCAGGGAGAGCTGCACCGCACGCTGCCTCCCAGTTTACGTGTGTTCCACAGGTAACGTGTGCGTTGTTTAGATGCGCATGTGTATATAAACTGTGTGCGTGTATGTGGATTTAAAATGCTGCATAAAGTGATACTTATTTACTCTGTGTGATGTTTCCTTTTTCTAGTTTTTTAGCCTTTTTATTGTGAAATACACAACCTGTCAGATAGTGAACCAGGTTAGGAAACACAGGGCCTCGCAGGCCCGCGTGTCCTGGGCCACCCCCGTCACCCCGGCCGTCTCCAGCCGTCCCCCGTCACCCCCCGTCACCCCCAGCCACCTCAGGCTGTCTCCAGCCATCCCGTCAACCCTGGCCATCCCCCGTCACCCCGGCCGCCCGTTGCATCTCTCGACTTGGGTTGTGATCGCGTCTTCACTCCTGGCGCCATCCCTGCGGGTCCCTAAGCAGCAGTTCGGCTTTGCCGTCTGTGCCGGGACCACGTGGGGCCCCGGCTTTCTGCTTCCTGCCCCCACGCGTCCGCGTGCCTCTTCCATGCTCTGGGCGTGGCCGCCTGCCTGCTCCTGCCGTTGCTGAGCTGCCGGGGATCCACGCCTGCACCCCCGGCCCATGAGAGCCTCCCTGGGAGCGCGTCCAGGGCTGGGGGCCCTGGGTCACAGGGCACCAGCTTCTCAACGCTGATCGACTCCATTTTATTCTACTTCAGTCTGAAATGCTGGTCGCGACCCACTTGGGCCAGGAGGGGCGAGCCCCTGCGGACGGGGGTCCCGAGCGTCGGCCCAGCCTGGCTGAGGTTCAGCTGCTCCTGGCGCTAAAATGTGGAAACGCTTCTGAACCCCAACACTGTCCCGGCCACCCGTCCCCTCCCCCGGGGCCCCCAACCCACCGGCCAGCAACTGAAGGGGCCGTGGCCGCCCTAGCGGGGGCCTCCGAGACCCTGCCACAGCCCCCCGCCCGGCCGGCATCTGCTTCACCCCGACCCGGGGGGTCACTCTCTGCCTGTAGGCAGGCTGGGGGCGCCAGGCGGGGTGTGTGTGGGGCGAGTTTATAAGCCTCCCTGCCCCGGTTTCAACACCGCAGCATTAGGCCCACTCAAGTGCCGTGGAGACCCTCGCAGAGCCGGTCACGCTCCTGGGGGGCTGATGGTGTGGTGTTGAGGCTGCGTCAGAAGAAGCATCTACTTACTAGACCCCACCGGGGCCCCTGACAGGGCCGATCTCAGCCCACTGCAGCCCCCCACGGCCTCCCTCCCAGGCCCGCCACAGGGGGTGTTCCTGCCTGGGAGGTGAATTTTCTCTCCCATGGACCACGGGCCGGGCTGGGGGGAACTGGGCCGCTTGTTGCTCAGTTTAAGACGCATCTTTCCAAGGCTCGGTGGGTCCCGAGACAGGGCTGGGGGACAGTGAGGCTTCCGGGAGGGGGAGGCCAGGTGGGTCCCTGCCCCCTGCTCCTGGGGCTGCTGGACCAAGTGACCACACACCGGGGGGCAGGCGGGAGGCTTAAAACAGCCGGAATTTTTTCTCTCACAGTCATGGAGCCAGAGGTCTGAAACCGAGGCACTGCAGGACACCCCTTCCTGCCCCTCCCAGTGGCGGGGCCCCCCAGCATCCCCACGCTGGCGGCTGCACCACTCGGTCTCCGCCTCTGCCGTCACACGGCCTCCCCCGTGTCCACCTGTCCCTCTGTCCACCGTTCCGTCCTCTTACAAGGACAACAGTCACTGGTCAGGACCCCCCACTCCAGGGGGATCCCATCTTCACTAATTGCAGCTTAAAGGCTTTGTTTCAAATAAGGTCACACTCGCAGGACCTGCATGGGGCTGTCGACAGGCTCTTCCCAGGCCACGGCTGCCGTCTCGTGCCGGTTGCTGTCCAGCAGCAGGGGGCCCGAGCCACCGGCACTGAGCAGATGCCCGTCCACCTTTCTGGGTAGCAGCAGCCCCAGCTCCCAGTCCACAGCTCACGGGCCCCCCCCAGAGGTTCTGGAACTGGGATGGCAGGGCACCTCATGTTAGGCTAGCCCTTCCACAGGCAGTTACAAACTCTGGACAGAAAGCTGAACAGTTACCTGAAGGCACCAGAGAGGGACTAAAAACTGGCAGAGCAGCGGGCATTTGAGCCTGGAACGAGGCTCTCTGGGACCACAGTCTTATTGGCCTCAGGGAGCCAGAGGGGCTGTCCAGGAAAGGAGAGAGCAGCATTGGGTGGGAGCACCACAAAATTCATGGCATAAACTCCCCTCACATCTTCATTGACCCTGAACAGCTCACGTGTGGCGGAAACGCCAAGGAGCCCAGCAGGAAGCGCAGCTGAGAGGCCAGACGACCTGAGCAGGTCCCTCAGATGCTGCCCTTTGTAGGTGTGCTGGGTTGGAGCTGTCCGCACCCTGGAAAGACATGTTCTTAAAGCTAATCCATCCCTGTGGGGGTGAACACACTGTAAGTCAGACCTTTCAACGAGGCCACCTCAGTTAGGGTGTGACCCACTCTATCAGGATGGGTGTTAATCCCATTACTGGAGTGCTTTTAAGAGAATGAAGTTCACACACAGAGAGAGCCACAGAAGCAAGACGCTGCAAGCAATGAAACTCAGAAGCGAGAGCCCATCAGACACCGCCACGTGCCTGGCCACAAGGCAGAGGAGCCCAGGATCACCGGCAGCTGGTCTTCAAGAAGAAAACATCACCTTGACAATGCCTGGATTTGAATATTTTTCTGGTCTCAAACTGTAAGTGAAAAAATTCCCTTTGTTCAAGCCAAACCATTTCATGGTATCTGCCTTAAGCAGCCTGGGAAACTAAATGGGACAACAGAGCTTGGAGTTCGAGTCTGCCAAGGTATTTCCTATCATTCAACCCCACATGTTTGAGTTTCAACAACAACAAAATTACAAGACAAAACAGTCATCAGAACCAGATTCAGATATGACTCAGATGTTGGGGTTATCAGACAGGGACTTTTAAATAACCATGATTAATATGTTAAGGGCTTTGGTGGGAAAAGGATTCAACATGCAGGAATGGAAGGGTTATGTAAGCAGGGAGATGGAAACTCTAAAAATAATCAAAAGGAAATGCTAGAAATAAAAAACACTGTGACAGAAATGAAGGATGCGTTTGACGGGTCTGCTCGTATACTCAACATGGCTAAAGAAAGAATCAGTGAACTTGAAGATAGGTCAACAGAAAATTCCTAAACTGAAATGAAAAGAGAAAATATGAAAAAACAGAACAGAGCATCCAAGAACTGTGAGATAACATCAAAATGTGTAACATGTACTTGGAATCTGAGAAAAAAGAGAAAATGGAGAAGAAACATTTGAAGAAATAATGGCCAAGAGCTTTCCCAAATTAATGACACAAACCCACAGAATCAGGAAGCACAGAGAACGTGAAGCAGGATAAATACAACAAGAAACAAAAACCAAAAATACAAAACCGCTAGAGGATAAAACATGGGACCATATAACACAGTGAACCCTGTGGTAGACGATGACCACAATGAATAAAAAAATATAAAATTGTTCCTTCATGAACTAGAACAAATGTACATCACTGTTACAAGGAGTTAATAACAGAGGGGTATATGGGGGAAATGCACCTTTTGCAAACTATGGACTAGAGTTAACAGTAATATTTTGAACTTTTTTCAGCAACAATAATAAATGTAACATACCAATGTTAGGGGTAAATAATAGGGTTGGAAAGGGGTATGGGATGTTTAGTTTTGTTTTTGTTTTGGAGTAATGGAAATGTTCTAATACTGATTGTGGTGATGAATGCACAACTATGTGATGACACTGTGGGACACTGCTTGTATACTTTGGATGGATTGTACGGTGTGTGAAGATATCGCAATAAAACTGCAAAAATAAATACAAAACCCATACCTAGGACTTTAAATCAGCTATAAATGCTTTCAAATGCTTAATGAAAAAGATAATCATAATTAGTGACCAGATCCAGAATCCCAGAAGAGAAATGAAAACTAAAAAGAACCAAATAACAAGTCCAAAACCGAAAAGTACAATATATGAAATTTAAAAAATTTCACTGGATGGGCTTAACACAGATTGGAAACTACAAACAAAAGGTCAGTGAACTTTATGACAGAGCAATAGGAGCACGCACTCTAAGACTGGGGGATGGGGATGGGGAATGGAGCCACTGGTGCATAGAATGATGCCACATTGCCAAACACCAGCACCAGTTATGGAGCCCGAATGGAAGGAGAGAGAAATGGGGGCAGAGTACATGTTTGAGGTGATAGGTCTCCTGCAGCGCCCTGAGGAGGATGCCCACCCCCACAGGCTCTCCCCTCCCAGCTGGAACCTCAGCTTCACCTGAAAAGCCAGGGCCCCTCTATGTGGCACAGTCAGGGGGTCTCAAGGCTGTTTGCCCACCGCCTCACCTCCTTTGCTCACACGGCCACTGTTACCCAAGATCTCCCGTGTGAAGGGCAGACTCTCTGGGAGCCCCGTGAGTGCAGTGCTGCCCGAGACCCTGTGGGCACAGAGAGCAAGATGCGGTCAAGGCGCCCACCGAGCCTTCCAGGGTGGAAGAGACTCAGCGTCACCCTCTTCCCATCCGGGGGCTGGTGGGCCCTGGGCAGATGGGGCCATATCAGGACTCAGGTTGGGGTTTGTCACGGGGGGTTGGCCACTCGTCTGTGCTGGAGGCTCACTGGTGGGCATGACGTGGAGAATGTCCCACTCTGAACCCACTCCCCTATGTCCATCCACACGCCCCTCTCCAGCCCTCCGTGACTCCAACCGTCCAGTCTTCCCCTCGAGGCCCTTCCCGACTCGCTGTGAGTGTGCTCGTGGTCACACCTTCAGCCAGTTCTCTTTCCACCCCCAGTGAATGGCCAGTGCCCCATCCAGGGCTCTGCCCACTGGGGGCATTTCCCCTCACTAAGTGCCCCCTGAGTGTGGCCGCCAACAGCAGCTGCCGTTTCCACCCACACAGATGACCTAGGATGGCCAAGGCCTGGTTTTCCCTCCTCCATCAGGTGACCACAGAGGCCCCGCTCCAGGCTGCCACAGATGTGAGCTGAGGGAGGGGCACCGGACCAATGATGGGAGACCACCTGGGGTCTTGTGCAGCTTTCCTGTGACCTCTGACCCTCCGGACATGCCACTTCCATCTCATGGCAGATGGCAGCTGCACCCGCTTGACCTTACGACTCGGTGGGGCTGACGGACCCTCTCTCTGGCTGCGAGGCCACTGGACGTGCTGTGGTCAGTTGTCAGGGACCAGTGGTGCGTGTGGCTCTCTGCTTGGATGGCACAGGCTCTGGAACCCCAGGGTCTACACTGTGATCCGACCACTGGGGTCTGATGTCAACATCAGCTCTTGTTTGCCACCACAGAGCCCTCCGCACTTGGGGTGTGCACGGACACGGGATCCAAGGGCAAGGCTGCTCATGCCAGGGCCCAGCATCTGGCAGCCCTCCCTGCTCTGGCTCCTCAGAGCCGACGGCCTCTGGCGTCCTGGAAGATGGGCGGAGTGGCGTTCTCAAGTGTGCAGATGCTGCCTCCACGTTCCACGGAGCGCCACGGAGCACCGCACTTCCTCCTCAGAGGCGGGAGGGACAAGACACGATGTTTGTCCTTTACTTTGGAGGGGACGTGCTGACATGCCCCAGACAGCCGGATCCGTCAACTTCTCACTGATGCGGGCCCTGGAATTTTTGTAGGGTTTGTCTCCCCCTCTGGGACACGTGTCCAGCCCAGGCCTCCAGTGTACTTGCCACTTCCTGCTCACCCAGCCCAATTAACACGTGTCATTGCTATAGGACCAGCACGTAACACTGGACATCCAGCCCGTGCACAGAGGCCGGGGAGCGCCGTGAGTGTGTGCTGCCGCCCGTGCCCCACGGGTGTGACCCTCTCCTGGCCCTCTGCATTGGTGGGAGCTGAGAAACGTGCCTCTTCCTTGTCAGCGTTTGTCCACCACGTGCTGGAGGTGGCACTGCCCACTGGCAGATGGCACAGCTGGCACATCATCTACAGCTCGCACCTTGGGGAAATCTGGGGTGGTGCACCGTCACCTACTGTGGGCCACCTGGTTTTTATGGGGACCAGAGAGGTGAAATACATGGGGGATGTGACCAGGAGCACCACCCCTGCTTTCTGCAAGCCTCTGAGGGTGGCACTAATCTCAGCCACTCCCCCAGGGTGTGGTGTTGTCTGTGAGTCACTGTCTGGGGTTGGGCAAGGTGGGGAGGGGACAATCTCACAGACTTCCACTGGCCTCCCCACCGGGGCCAGCGTGAGGTTCTGCTGACCACCAAGTACACTGATTCCAGCCACACACTCGGGGGCCAGGGAGGTGACCACACCCCACATGTCCCCACCTAACTGGAGACCGTGGTGGTGCTTTGTCCCCAGGACTCCCTGGCGGTTCAGCGTCCATGTCCACCAACCCTCAGAATGGGTACCCCCTTTCCCCAAGGAACGGACGCCTCAGGACACATGCTTGGGAGTTACTGGTGGGTGCACCTGCTGCAGTGTGGCTGGGTCCTTCCCGGGGCCAGCCTCTCCACCAGTCAGCGGGTCTCGGATCTGAGAGCACTGGACGCTGGCTCATCCCTCAGCCCCCCAACCGGCCCTCCTTGGCTTCCTTTGGTTGTCAAGTGAAGCGACACTCCTTTTCGCTGCCCGTCCACCTTGGCTCCAGGAACACCATGACCCAGTAACCAACTCCTAGCTCCCTGCAGATGGGCACCCTGGCTGCCACACCCATCTCGCCATCTTTGGATAACTGGACCCCTGGCATCTGGTGGCCAAGCACAGCCCCCACCTCTGTTCTCCGGGCCCCGTGCCCAGCGCTGGAGTCCAGTTCAGGAGCACGTCCCCCACCCTGGCCCTGGCGGCAGGTGCAGCCATCGGTGAGCATCTCCTCGGCTCCGGCACCCTCACCCGCGCATTCCTTACTGCGTTGGCAGACGGGGAGTCCCCCGTCAGCTGGGGGGTTTCTAGCCTCTCGTGGGGTCACCACTGGAGCATGCCCACCCCTCTGAGGTTTTCCACATCAAAGTTCTGCCGCCCCTCCAATGCAGGGACCACAGCTTTCTCCAGGCTTCTGCGAGTGCCCGCAGCATGCCAGGCCTGTCTCCTGGCGTTCTTGCCGGGGGCTGGATGCTGGGCCCTGGAGCCTGTGTCCACGGCGATGCGCCTTCCCCCGAGTCCCTCTCCCCAGGGGCTGGGCCGGGCTGCGGCCTGATCATCGTCCTGGTGCTGGGAGGGGGGCGGGGAGAGCTGCGGAGTGGGGAGGCTCTAACGGGCACGAGCCGCCTTCACCATTCCACGTCCCCCTTCCTGCCCATTGGGGCACGAGCTGGGCAGAGGAGGCCACTCCTTCCACGCCTCCGTCTGCGTCTCTGCCTCAGCGACCTTGCTGTGCCCAGCGCCCAGACCTCCCCCTGCCCCACCCCTCCCTGGGGTCCCCGCCAGCCTGCGGTGGTCTCCCTGGGCACACGCGCTGCCTGGGTCAGTGTTGCCAGGGGGGCTGAGTTGTCGTACGGCTGGCCCTGTGCTGGCCCCAGGGCCCCACACTATTAGGTAATTAGACGATCGCTGGCAGAGACCCCGCCAGGCCCCGGGCTGCTCGGGGCAGTGGGAACGCAGCGGTGGCCAGTGGGCAGCCCCCTCCCAGCACCTCGCTCTGGTGGCCAGAGGTGGAGAAACACAACAGCTGGTGGGGGCCACGGTGCGCATCTGTGGGGAGACCCCAGGGACAGCGGGGGTGCCAGGACCCCACGGGGCTGAGGGCAGAGGGTGGGAGCCCACCCGGGGGGCAAGGTCAGAGGTGAAGGGTGGATGGGTGGTCTCGTGGGCCTGGGAAAGACGAGGCAGGCACCGGGTGGCAGGATCCCAGGGCCAGGAGGGGACAGGTACGGTGATGCCGAGCTGCGGGGAGGGGGTGGGGGCCGTTGGGGCGCTGAGGATTGGGAGTCCCCGGGGGGCCGTCGTGGGTGAAGGGGTCTAGGGGGACCTGGGGCGGTGGCCCAAGACTGAGGCCCAGCAGTGCAGAGGGGAGCGAGCAGGAGGGGCCAGGTGCCAGGGAAGGGGGTGCCAGGGTCTCCCCGCGTCCCATCCTGCACCTACCCCAGCCTCCCTGAGTCTCGCTGGCATCCTGGTGGCGGAAGCCTTGGCTCTAAAAACAGGTGCCACCGTGGCGAGGCAGCAGATGGGAAGTGGGTGCTGGCCGCCCGCGTCCTGGCACACAGCTGGCACGGCCAGGCCTGCTGGCTCCCGGGGGTTGGCTCAGCCCCAGCTGCCCCTGGCAGAAGAGTCTGCCGGTGTGGACGGTGGCCGGAGCCTGGGTGCCCAGCTGGGCTGCAGCTCCACACCTGCCTTCCCACCCCAGATGCCTCCTCAGGCTCCCTAACCTGCCTGTGGGGGCTCGCCATCCCCTGATGGCACAGGACGCCCGTGGGCTCTGAGCTCCTAGGGGGTTAAAACGAGGTGCTGGGTAAGAGCTCAGGAAGGGGGGTGGTGTCCTGCTCCCCATGCAGGAGCCCCCAGCCCCCCACACGCACTGCCTGGTCCTCCTCCCACCTTTTCCCCCAGCCCCAGATCAGAGCCCGGGGGGCTTTGCCGGCCTCCCCAGGTGGCAGGGGGGTCTCTCGTCTGCTCCAGCCCTTCCCTGGAACCCTCACCCGGACGCATGACCTGTGGCCCCTCAGGGAGGGAGGGTCCTGCCTCGTTGGTGTCAGGCTTGGCCACGTGGCACGTTTTAGCCAGTGGAACATGGGGGGACTGACATTTGCCACTCCCGAGCAGCGGTTCGGGGTGTCCACCGGCAGCTCTCCGTCTCATGCCTTTGCATGATTCCACATCCCTGAATGAGATCAGCCAAGGCCAGCCTGTCCCTG
Organism: Choloepus didactylus; assembly: GCF_015220235.1. NCBI lineage: Eukaryota > Metazoa > Chordata > Mammalia > Pilosa > Megalonychidae > Choloepus > Choloepus didactylus. Next base: position 482,638 of record NC_051334.1, on the reverse strand, counting down.
CCAATCCGTAATGCGAGCAGGAAGTAACTGTGTGTGGCTAAGCCACAGAGATCGGGGGGTTGCTTGTTACTGCAGCAAAGCTGACCAATACACTCACACAGTTGCAAGCTTCCTCCATGTTCACTGTCACTTATTAAAATCAACTTTGTTGCAGTACGATTTACATGCAGTAAAAAGCACACAGGTTAAGAATACAGTTGAATGAGTTTTGACAAATATTTAAGGCTCTGCAAACGCTCCCCAGTTGAGACGTAGAACTTTCTGGTCCCTGTGTGCCCCCCTGCATTCAGTCTTCCCACTGACCTGATTTCTATGATTGTAGGATTTGTTTTGCTCTGGAATCCACAGGAATAAACCATTTGGCCTGATCCCTTTGCGTCTGGCTGCTTTTGCTCAGCATAAGGTTCCGAGAGCCCCTTGAGTTGCACGTGTCAGTGGTTCACTCTACTGGTTGAGCACCCCTGTTCAGCCGTCCATCTGGTGGTGGGCTTCTGGGTTTTTTTCCAGTTTTTGACCATCATAAATGAATAAAACATGAGTTTTAATTTCTTCTGGATATATACCCAGGAGTGGAATTGCTGGGTCATATATGGCAAGTATGTTTAATTTTATAAGAAAATTCCAAACTGTTTTCTGAAGTGATTGTTCCAGTTTTGCATCCCCACCAGTGGCGGCTGAGGTCTCCAGTGCCCTGTGTCCTCACAACTCCTGGGATCATCAGTTCTTAAACTTTTTAGCTGTCCTGGTGGGTGTGTGGTGACAGCTCACAGAGGTTTTCATTTGCATTTCCCTGACGGCTAATGATACTGAGCATCTTTTCAGGGGCTTAGTAGCCATTTGTGTATCTGTGAAGCATAGGTGTTTTGGCCATTTTTTATGGGTTGTTTGCGTTTTTATTACTGAGGCTTAAGAATTATTCATAAGTTATAAAGATACGCTCTTTGTCAGTTATATGTGTTGTGATTGTTTTCTTTCAGTCTGTGACTTGCCTTTCGTTGTCTTAATGGTGTCTTCCAAGAAGCAGAGGTTTTCATTCCAATGAGGACTTTTTCTTTTTTATCATTTTTTCTGTCATAGCTGATGCTCTGAGTGTCTTGACTGAGAAACACTTCCTGGTAGATTTTCCCCAGTGTTTCCTTCTGGAAGTTACACTCTGTTAGCGATTGCAGGCAGGCCCGTGGTCCATTTCAGGCTGACCTTCTTTCTGTGGGGCCCCCGAGGGGCTGAGGTGTCCCCATGCACACCCAGTGCCGCGGCCCCTTTCCTGAGGAGGCGGCCTTGCCCCCCGGGTCCCCCTGGTGCCCTTGCTGAGACCTCCTGGTATCCCGGGGCTGCATCTTCCTCATCCCACATCCCCCCTCCCAGCAGAGGGCTCCAGAGTGGGGGTGCAGCGTGGGAAGGACGCTGGAGGGCTGAACCCGGGTCCCGGCCTCCGCCCGGCAAACCCCCACCCAAGTCCCGGCTAACCCGGCTCCCCCAGGCCCCCAACCCGACACAGCTGGCTGGGGCGAGGCTCTTGAAGTTCTGCTTTTCTGAGAACCTGCTCCAGGAGCCTCCCCACCCCCACCCACCCCCCCGCTGTGCCAGCGGGGGGAGGGGCTCTGGAGCCGCTCATTTCTGCTCCCTGGCTCTGAGCTCCCTCTTCCGGGGACTCCGGCCACTCTGAGGTTATTTGTGAGCCCCCCACTGTACCCGTTTCTGGGATCCCCCATCAATCCCTCTGTCTGTGATCCTCAACGTGCTTCTCCCTGAGCCTCCTGGGGTCTCTGCAATTGAGCACACACGTACATGTGTGCACACACACGCACGTGCACACACACGTGCACACGCACACACATGTACACATGCACACACGTACATGCACACATGCAAGCACACGCACACACGCGCACACACACATACACACGTGCACATGCACACCCGTACACACACACGTGCACACGTACACACACGTACACACGCACACACGCACATGCACACATGCAAGCACATGCACACACGTACACACACGCGTGCACACACGTGCACACATGTACACACGTACACGCACACGTGCACGTGAGCACACACACACACGCACACACACGTACACACGCACACGTACACATGCAAGCACACACGTACACACATACACACGTGCACACACACATACATGCACACGTACACACGTGCGCACACACATACATGCACACGCGCACACACGCACACGCACACACACCTTCTCCAGCCTCCCTTTGGGCTTCAGCCCTGATGGCGTTGGTGGGGGGTGGGGACTGCCATACCCCCTCCTCTTCTGGGCCTTTCTGCTGAGCCTGGACGCTCCCTCAGGCAGTGGGGGCCACGGGAGGGGCTGATGCAGAGTGACGAGGCCGCTTGGGCTGCTGTGGGGGCCCGACCAGCTGTGTCAAAGCAGAGGGCAGCACTGGGCGGCGTTGGGCGGCGGAATCGGCCAGGCCTGATGGCAGCTGCACGCTGTGGGGTGGGGTCACCAGGCCGATGCCCAGGGCCCTGCAGTGAAGCCGGAGCCCAGAGCCTGGGAGGAGGGGCCATGGGCCACAAGGGCGAGGCTGGTGGGCAGTCTGGGGTCCAGGAGACAATTCGGTGGAGATGGATTTGAGAAGCTGCAGAAAGAGGTGATGTCAGGAGGGAGAGGGTGGTCAGAGCCAGGAGGAGCACCAGATCTCGGGGAGCACCGATGGGGCGAAACCTGCCGGGGAGACTGAGAAGGGTGTGTGGGGCCAGGGGAGCTGGGATGGGAAGTCAGGGACCAGGAAAAGGGGTGTGAGAGAAGGGTGAGGGACTCAGGGGTGGGTGCCAGGAGGGCACATAAGTTCAGGACCAACTTGGCATCTGGGGTCCTGGGCAGCTGCTGGGAGCAGACTCCAGTGGAATGTCCTGGAATGATCTGGAAGGGATGAGGGTTGAACGGGATGTGATGGGTTGTGGGGTCAGCAGGGAGAAGGGGAGGGGGTTTGGTCCTGTGTGCTCGGTTTTGGGGGGCATCCTCTGGGGGTACAGGGAGTGGAGACCAGGGGGCAGCTGCAGGCAGGGGACGGGCGGAGTGTGGGTCTGGTGTGGCTAAGTCTGTGGATTTCAGGGGGGTTGTCTAGGGGGATGTGGGGAGTCTGGTGGGAGGCTGGGGAGGGCGGTGTGGGCAAGCAAGGCTCTGAGGCCTGGCCCAGGGGGAGGACAGTCCATCGTGGGGAGGACGGTCCATCGGGGGGAGGACGGTCCATCAGGGGGAGGACAGTCTGTCATTAGGTTCAGGTTCAGTTACAAAGAACAGAAGACTCCAAACCACATCGGCTTAACCGCAGCTGGGACAGTGACAAGGTGAGAGGAGGGGCCACCCCTCCAGCTCCTGCTCCCCTCGGTGCCTGGAGACCCCACTCAGCTCAGAAGGGGCTGGAAGGGCTGGGAGGGGGAGGGGGAGAGTAAGGGAGAAGAGGGGGCTGAGGAGGGCAGGTGATGGGGTGTGGTTAGGGTCCCCGCTCTGCGCTGTAATTGTGCCATTCTGAGGACCGCGGGAAGCTGGCAGTGAGGCCCCCGCCGCAGGTCACCACCCCGTTAAAGGGGCCATGCGGGCTTTTTATTGGTTAATGGGGGTTTTCATGTTGCAGCTCGAGGGTCTCTAACTCAGGGTCACGGCTCCCCCACTCCACCCCCCATGCCCGCGGGACAGAGGCCCTGAGACCTCAGCCCAGGTGGCCCCACAGGGAGCTGGGGTGGGGGCTGCCCCCCACGAGGCCCAGGCCTCCGCATTCCTCTTTCAGCTCCCTGGCCTCACTTCCGGCTGCACAATGCGGTGACCCAGCGTCTGCTCTGCGATTGTTAGAGGCTGAAGAAACTGTGGGGGATCGGGTGGGGGCCTGTGTGTGCAAGTCCTGGGGCTCTCCTAGGGGTGCTGGCAGGCTGGGGGTGGGGCCTGAGGCCTGGGGGTGGGGCCTGGGGCGGGGCCTGGAGGAGGAGGTGGGGCTGAGTATGGAGGTGGGGCCTGAGCCTGGGGGGGCCTTGACAAGCCGCCATCACTTCGGTGTCCTTTTCCCTCCAATCCCTGGGCCCCGGCCTCCCCAGATTCTGAGTCTGTTATCTGGGCTTTCCCTGGGTCTAGCTAAACTCCCTGCTGCATCTGCTCTTCCTCCTTCTCCTCCCCTCCTGATGCGACCACCTGGGTGGGAGCACCTGCCTGGATGGGGGGTGCACAGGCAGCTTCTCAGCCGTCTCCGACCCCGGCCCCTGCCGGGTCCACACCGTGGAGCCCCCCCGGGCCTGGACTTCCTGTGAAGGGTCCTGGGCCCCTCTGACCCAGCCTCTCTTGGCCTTTGGGGCCCAGCTTTGCAGCCAGCACACCACCCACTTCCCCAACAGGCCCCTCCCCAGTGCCCCCCCAATCCCTGCGAGGTGGCATGTCCCCCCTGGGTGCCCTCTCCACCCGCAGCAGCCTCTTGGCCCCCGGTCCGGGACGAGTTCTCCCGCTTTGTCTCTGGCCGCAGCCCAAGTCTGACCACACTGTGTCCCCACAGGTCTGTCTGGGGAGCCCCAAGCCCCGTGGCGTCCTCGAGCGGTAGGGGGGTGGGAAGGGCCACCGTCATTTCTCTCCCAAGTGACAGGAGCCCCTCACCTTCCAGCACCTGTTCTTCTGCTTGAATTCCAGAAAACGAGCTCCTGGGGCCCAAGGCTGGGTCACTCCATCTGACGTCCAGGTGCCTGGGCGCAGGGGCCCTGGAAGTGGGGGCCGGGAAGTGGGGGTCCCAGAAGTGGGGGCCCCGGAAGTGGGGGCCCCGGAAGTGGGGGCCGGGAAGTGGGGGTGGCTGCTGTTCTGCTGCCTTTGGGTTTCCTGAACCCACAACTCCTGGAAGTTGGATGGATCTCAAATGGATCCCCACCTTTGGGGATGTTTTGCTCACTCAACCGCCTTTCACCTTTGGCCTTTCACCTTTCGCCTCTGGCCCAGGGGGTGCCACTGGAACCAATCATCGCAAAGCAACAGGCCCGTTTCCTCTCATGGTTCTGGAGGCCCGAAGTCCGAATCGAGGGGCAGCAGGGCCGGTGCCCTTGAGGGCTCCGGGGGCTCCTTCCCTTCTCTTCCGGTGTTGGGGTCCTGGGCTCCTGGGCCTGCGGCTGTGTCCTCACCCTCTTCCCCACTGACAGGGTCCATGTTCCCTGCTACTCGCTTACAAAAACATTGGATTTAGGGCCCTTAATTACATCTGCAAAGACACTTTTTCCAGATAAGGTCAGTTACGGTTCCAGGGTGAGCGTGTGGACGTAGTTTTGGGGGACCCAGGGGTCAAGGCTTTGGCTCTGCAGAGTCAGGAGTCCGGGTTCCAGGCACCCCCCTCCTGCTGCAGCTCTTACGACGAGCCCTTGGCGCGAGCGGCTCGTTCCCTCCACAGGGTAAGGGTGCCGTTATCCCCGTCCTCCCACGGCGGGAACCAAGGACCGGAGGCGAGGCGGGTGCTGGGGCTGGGGGCTCGCAGGAGCCAGCCATGGGCCGGACGTGGGGTACAGGCCAGGCGAGCCACGGGCAGCATGTCCCCAGGGCCCAGTGTGTCCTCCCTGTGCCACGAGCCGCCAGCCAGGGGCAAGGTCCCCATCTGCGAGACAGGGGTCAGCATGTCCCCTCCACAGGCCAGTGGACAGGTCAGGGGAGACAGCAGGTGGGAGGGAGGCTGGACACCGGGGGTGCTCCCCCCACCCCTCTGCTGGAGCACAAACAGCCTCGGGGGGCAGGGGGCAAAGTGCTCAATCCCTCAGAAGGGAACAGTCTGGGAAGCCGGGACATGGGGGCAGGGGCCCCTGCAGGGAAGGCAGCGAGAGGAGGGAGGAGAAAATCAAAGAAAGGAGGAAGGAGCCCGGGGAGATGGAAGAGTAAAGCAGAAGTGGGGAGTCAGGAGGGGAGCTGGGGGTAAGAGGACACCCCGTGCCCCCTGGGCCACACCCTCCGCCCCCGTTGTGCCCTGGCCGGGCCTGGGGCGAGGGGCAGCCGAGAAAGGTAAGGGGTCCACAGCCTTGCCTGGTTGCAGAGAAAATATTCCCTGAAAGACATTAAAATGCAGCAAATAAAAGAGATAAAAATGGAAATATCAAAGCAGCAACTTCTCTTCTGATTACAAAGCGGGCGCCAGCGGGAGGGGCGGGCGCGGGGGGCTGGGAGGCCCTGGAAGGTGCTGGAAGGCGCAGCTGCAGCAGCCGGCCTGGCCTGATAAGGGCTGCGGCGCCTGTGCTGCTGAGATAAGGTCCTGGCGGCCACCAGTGTTCCCGCTGCTGACAAACCGGCCTTTCAGAGGGAGGAAGCAGAGGTCGGCGCCGCTCTAACCCGGGCCTTTTTAATCCGCTCGCAGGCGTTTAAACACCGTGGAAAATACGGAGAGCATGAGCGTGGCCATTGAGGGGGCGACACTGTGTCACTCTCTGCAGCTGCCTCTCCTGGCCCTCAAGTTTCACCGGGAAGTGAAGTTTTCTGACGCAGGTGGATGAGGCCCCACAGGGTCACACCGGTGGGGGCGTCACCTGGCAGACGAGGCCGGGCAGGGCTGCAGAGATTCCAGAAGGAAATGACCCAACGTCGGCTGGGGGGGCTCCACCGGAGCAGGCGTGGCCCCAGCGAGCGGCCTGGGGTGGATGTCGCCCTCTCCAGGGCCTTGGGGCCATGTTCCCGGGTGGCACAGGTGACTTTCCTTGCTGAGCAGTCAGCCGCTGGCACTGGACACGGGATCACACAACAAACGCATAATTACAGGAAGGGGCCAGGATGGCACCGAGCAGCAGGCCTTGGGAGAAGGAAGGCGTTCCTGCCACAAGTAGGCCGCTCCACACCAGGCCCCACGGCCCCGCGTGAAAACCCCAAACCCTCCCAGCGGACCCCTGCCAGCCTGGCCTGTCCCCCAACTTCGCTCACCCTCTCCTACCACACGGGCTCCTTCTTCGTCTCCAGTTAGCTTGTTTCTTAAGAACAGACCCCCTCTGCCTCAGGGCCTTTGCACGCTCCCCCTGCAGCCTCTCTAACCCCACCCACCCCCACATGTGCCCACAAGGTGTAGGCTCCGGGAGAGTAGGGATTTGCCTCCATCTTGTCTGCTGCGATTTCCCCAGAGCTTAGGTCAGGGCCTGGGAGGTGTCCAGGCCATATTTGCTGAGTGGAGGGAAAAGGCGGTCCTGAGGGTGTCTGGTTTCGCTGCTGGGCGGGGGTGGGATGGGGGACGGTGATGCTGACAGGTGAGCGGGGTCCGTCAAGTGGCAGGTGGAGGGACGTCCGGGTGGAGGGACGTGCTTGTGCAAAGCCCTGAGCTGGTGGAGGACAGGGAGCAGGCGAGCGGCTGGAGGAGGGTGATGGGGGAGAAGGAAGGGGCAGGGGGCACACACGGGCCGGGCAGGCAGGGCCTTGGGCCATGGAAGACTTTGGGGCTTTCTTCCCAGAGCAGCGTGAGGGCGTCTGCATCCTCTCCCCACACAGAGCCCCGGCCCACCGCTCCATGAGTGGGAAGAGAAACCTGCAGGAGCGGCCCCCGTCTGCCCCCCAGCGCCCTTCTCCCTGCGGGGTCCTCTCTGTCGGCGGCAGGGCTTGTTTAAAAGGCAGCGCATGAAACTGACTTTGGTGCTGCAGGCATTGTGCAGGGACACCTCCGGGTGGTTTTGGGATGTGAGGGGTGAGGATGATGGCAGCCGGGACCCACAAGCCCTCACTTGCATATCAGCTCCTTGAACCCCGAGTTCGCTGAGGTTGGCTTGGACCTTGGGGTTGCAGCTCTGGGCCCCACGCCGGTCCATCACCTCCTGCTTGAATGGACTCAGATACACCCCACATCGCAGCCTGTTTCCTCATCTGCAAGCAGGCGTCACTGTGGGGACTTCCCAAAGTAGGGTCCCGTGGCTGCCCAGGCCCCCAGCCAGCTCCTTGCCTCCTCTCTCCGGCCTCCTGTGTCCCGGGGGGCAGACGGAACATGGCCTCATTTCCTCTCAGCCATGCAGACACAGGCGAGCACGTCCCGAGGAAATGAGTTCTCAATCACGGGGCAGATGAGCAAAGCCCCTGTTCTCCACGTGTGCGTGCCGGGGGAGGACCCCCTGGTCTCGGAGGCCTCGGAGCCTGCCCGTCAGGACAGCTGGGCCCTGGCCGGCGGAGGGCAGTGTCCCTGCGTCCACCCTCCTGGCCGTGCTGCACGCACGTGGACGTGGCGCCGTCCGCCTCCCTCGAGGCTGGTCTGACTCAGCCCCGGCTTCGTTTGTAGCAGATGCCAAGTCACGCCGGCCAGAGCTCACGGTGAGTGAACAGGGATGCAAATATCAGCGACGATTAATAATCATTACTTAGAATAACATATGCACGATTGAGAATTATAGTAGGAAGGGCCCTGTCAGGACTGGTTGCCCAGTGGGGCGTGGGCAGCGTGGTCAACCCAGGCCCCTCCCCCTGTGCCCCCCCCTCCCGTTTCCTCATCTGCAAAGTGGGTGAATAGTCCTGAGCTCGCAGGAGGTTGTGAGGCTAAAGGAGGCGGCGCCCGCGGCGCATCCGGCACAGCAGCACGTCCCGGGCCGTGGGTGCAGCCGCTGGCGCACGCTCGGTGGCACTCGGTGGAATCGCGGGGGAGTGAGCGGCCGAGGAGGCGGAGTCCCAGGGGCTGACGCCCGGCGGGGTGGGCACGGGTCCTGGGGACAGTCCGGCGGGGGTGCCCCGCGCCGTCTCCTCTGTCCGTGGTGCTGAACCACCATCTCACTGGCAGATGGTGCTTTCCTCTAACCCTGGGAGCCAGGCACCCCCAGCCAAGCTCTCCCAGGCATTCGAGGCCAGAAGAGAGGAGAGAACATGTGGGGAGAGAAGGGCGAGCAGAGGGAAGAGGGCCAGAAAGGGAGAAGGGGAGACAGAGAGACAGAGGCAGAGGCTGATGGGAGAGAGAGAGGGAGGAGAGGGAAGCAGACGGCAAAGGAACCCAGGACAGGGAGGTGCCTCCACGGAGCCATTGCCAGGGGAGGAGGAGAGGAACCTCGGAGCTGACACCATTTCCAATACTCTTGGTCCTGAGGAGAACACTTCTCACATGGCTGTTTGCCACCAAACATGTGTGATGGTAGCACAGCATTGTGAACACAATTAGCAGCACTGAAATGTATATCTGAATATGATTAAAAGGGGAAATGTTAAGTTGTGTATATGATAACAGAATAATAATTTAAAAAAAAAAAAAACATGGAATTACACTAAACAGTGACCCCTAAGTTAAACCATGGACTTTAGTTAATAGTACACCTATTAAAACGCGCTATCATTAATTGTAACAAATGTTCCATACCAAAGCAAGGTGGGGAGGGGGGTGTATGGGAATCCCATATTTTATGCATGATTGTTCTGTAAATCCAGTAAGTCTCAGGGGGTCACTTTGCTGTTTTGATCTGCCCCGGGCCGCTGGAGCCAACCGGCCTTTACTTTCCGCTTCCCTGTCCACTAAATTTTTCCTAACGGGGCCAAGCAGCCACACGATTCACGTCTTCACAGCTGCAGAAGGGAATACAGCGCAGCGCCCCTTCCCACACCTGCTGCCCCCAGGAGCGACCCTTGGCCGCACTTTGTCTCTTTAACAATTTATTTGAGGCTTTTACCCGAAGACATGCACAAGTGCTTGTTGTCCCTTTTATTTTGATGCAAACAAGGGGCCGTGTGCCCCCCACCCCACACCCTGCTTTTGGCACTGAGCAGACGAGCGTCCATCCTGTCTGGGCCCGGGCTGGGTGCCAGAGTCACGGGGAGACCCAGGGGGGCTGTCCCTGCCCCCTGCAGCCCCCGGGCTGGGGAAGCTCAGACAGAACTTGCCGGTCAGGGTGGCGGCCCAGAGGCTCAGACCTCCCCTCTGAGCAGGAAATCGGCCCCAGACCCCGAGCTTGGTGGTCCCTCCTCGGGGGTGGAGGGTGAGGAGGGAAACTGAGGCCCGCTCCCATCACCCAGGACCCAGGAGGAGGTCCACGTGGAGGAGGACCTGCAGCAGATCACGGTGCAGGTGGAGCCCACGTGCAGCGTGGAGATCACAGTCACCACGGAGGAGGACACAGGGTGAGTGCGAGTCTCGGGGCGCCCACGTCAGACCTGGCACACCCATTTGGTCCCCGCCCTCATCCTCAGTGCCCTGGCTCACGTCGCGGCTCGGGGAGGGAAGACGTCCCCCTGGACCATGTGGCAGGGCACTCGAACCCATGTCTCGTTCTTTCTCCAGCCAGTGACGGGATGGGTGTTTACTTCTCACCCGCAGCCCACAGCTGCTCTGGCATCTTTGCATCTGCGTGTCAGCCAGAGCAAAGGGGGAAGGGAACGGGGAGGGAGCGGCCTCTGTGTGTGAAGGGCACAACTCCTGCTCTAATCCCATCGCCCACGGCACAGCCGCATGGCAAGACCTAGCAGCAAGGTCGGCCGCGAACCATCAGTTGAACACTTAAGTTTGTTTTCCTTTTTCTTCTTTTTATAACAAAAGCATTTAAGGCTATGTATTTTCCTCTGAGGACTGCTTTGGCTACATCCCATAGGTTTTGACCAGAACTAGTCCTTTTTACTGCCTTACAGATAGTTGGTGATTTTCCTTTCAGTTTCCTCTTTGATCTAAGGCAGAGGTTTGCAACCAATATGGGGCGACTTTGCACCCCACTCCCAAAGACATTGAGCAATGTTGGGGGACACTGGTAGTTGTCATGATTGGGAAGGGGGTGCTGCTGGTATTGAGTGAGGGGAGCCCAGGGATGCTGCCCAGCCGCCCCACAGGACGCCCTCACCCCAGAGAATGATCCAGCCCCAAGGTCAGCTGGTGGGAAACCCTGAGCGGGCACTTATTTAGGAGTTCAGCTCAAATTCCAAGAATGTTAGGATTTTTTTATGTTGTTGTTCACCTTTTTAGTATACTTTTTCCTAATTTTACTAAGTTGATTTGAAGAAAGAACCCTGTGAGACCTATGCTTTCTTTTTTAAGTCTTTCTTGCCAAGTATAACATCCTTCTTTACAAATGTTCCAGGGATATATGAACAAAATGTACATCGCTGTCAAGGGATGGAAGGTTCTACATCAGCCTGTTCTGTCTGCTTTATCGTGTTAATCATTCAGTTCTTTTAAGTCTTTATTGTGATTTTTGTCCATTAGCTCTACTGCTCTAATTGTGCCATTACCAAATCCTTCTCATCTTTCTAATAGTTTTCACTTTCCATGCTTTTTAGACCTTCCGTTCTGTTGTAAAAGACCTCCCCAAGCCCTGACCATTAAGAGTTCATTTTCCCCACCACGTACGTGCCTGTTTCTGTCACCATCAGCTTTTTTGCTGTCATACTCTTGTTGTGTCAAATTTCAGGCAGTCTTTTCCCCCCACAAAAAAAAACAAACTCCAGAAAGCAGCCTGACGTCAAATGTGACCAGAGAACAGGCCCTTGGCGTCATGCAACTGATTGCTTTATTCTGGGGGGCACACCATGCACCCTTGGCTTGGCCACCGGCCCCATGCTGCGTGCCCATGTGGTCTCAGGCCTGGCTCTGCCCGGAGATGGCAGCAGTACCCCCTTGTTAGGCTGTGATCAGGGGCGGTGGGTCAGTTCACACCAGGCACATGCAAAAGGCTCAGCGAGAACCAGCAAGAGGCAAATCTTGGTTCCCACCCCACAGCCAGGAGGCATCCTGTACCCCCATTTGACAAGGAGGGAAACTGAGGCTCAGTGAAAGCATGTGGCTGCCCAGAGTTGCCCAGTGGGTGGGTGCTGAGGCCAGGGTTTGCCCTCAGTTTAAAGACTGACCTGTGAGGGGGTCGGCAGATCATCTCAGGGTTCAAGGGCAGCATTTGGGGGATTTATTGTTTTGCTGTTGCGATTGCACGAAACGGGCTGTTTCGGGACATACTGTGCACAGCCAGGTTTCCGGGGACTTTGGTTCAGTGACGACTCCGGGAGACGCTTGGAGAGCGGGGCCCTGCCATGGACCTTGAAGGAGGGGCCCAGGGCTGTGGGAGGATGGGGTGCTGTCAGGGCCCGGCCCCAGGACTCCCGCTTCTCACCCCATGTCCCTAGGGTGGAGGTGCCCACGACCTCTGCTTCGGCAGCCGTTGAGGTGGAGATGGCCAGCCAGGCCTCGGATGAGGACGACGCACCCGCCACGGACATCTACTTCGTAAGTCCCTGGGGTCGGCCCCCATACACACCCACACCAGTGCACACATGGGCACACGTGCTCACATAGCACATACATACCCATGGGCACGTGTGCTCATGGCACACATGCTCACACAGGCACACACACCCATGCGGGCACACACAGGGCACACGTGCTCATGTGGCACACACACACAGGCACACACACCCATGCAGGCACACATAGGCACAGGTGTTCATGCGGGCGCACACACACAGGCATACACACTCACACAGATACATGCTCACGTGGGCACCCATTCACATTTGCATAGGCACTCACAGATGTATGTGCACACTCATACACACTCGTGCACACTTGTGCATGCACACACCCTCTCTCTGTCTCTCTTTCTTGTTCAAACGCCGTGGGGTGGGAGCCTCCTGCCGGCGCCACCCAGGCCAGGCCCCCCGAGGCCCCGGAAGCTGCCGCTGTCCCCTCAGCCTCAGGTCCCGGCCCTGTCGCCCGCCCCGTGTCCTGGCCCCGGCCCCGTGGGGAGGCTCAGGCTGGAGCCAGGGGTCTGCCAGTGGCCAGGGCTGGAGAGGCAGGATCTTCAAGCTTGGGTGGGCTCCGTCCTCCAGGAGGGCAAAGGGCCTTCCCGAGGGGGAGTTGGGGGGCTGAGGGAGCGCCGTGCTGCCTATGCCTTGGGCCAAGGAGCTATGGATGTTTCCAGAAGAGTCTGGGTACATCTGAGCAGGACGGGACTGACCCCCAGAGCTGGAAGGCGTCTGTCCCCCTTGCGCCTCCCGCGGGAGCTGGGGTGAGCTGGGTGACCGGGAGGCCTCAGAAGTCCAGTACGGTGACCCCGTTTGGGGGTGACACTGTCCCAGACGCCACAGGGAGGACTACGGCTGCTGTCTGTTCTCAGCTCCGGCGGTAGGCAGACTCCTGCTGCCTGTGTGTGTCCACCAGGCCACGGTGTGCCCATACCCCTCTGTCCTCTCCCTGGCCACAGGCCGCGGTCCCGCCCCTCCTGCTTTGGCCGTCCGCTCGCAACCCCCTCGCTGCTGCCCGCCACCCCTGCCCATCCCTTCCCGCGGCCTCATCCTCTGTCCTCTGTCTTCCTTCTGCCCGCCCCGCCCCCGCCGCCACCCAGTTCACGGACGGGAGGTACTGGATTTACTCTCCCCGCCATCGCCGACTGCGGGCCGTGATGCTGAGCTCCTCGGGGACTGTAAGTGACGCAGCGGGCCTCGCAGGGGGCCCCGGCAGGGCAGAGCTCCGGCCCCCAGCGCGCTCTGGCCGCCCAGTTGTCCCTGAGAGGACCTGGGGACATGATGGTGACCGCGCCCGGCGCTGCTTGAGCGCACGTCTGCGGGGCGCCAGGCATCATCCATGTGTTATCACCCCCATGGCGGTGTCACCCTGACAGCTCTACAAGCATCACCCCCACAATGGTGTCACCCAACATCATGACCCCAACAGTCGTCCACCCAAGCATCACCCCAATGGTGTCACCCCATGATGCTGTCACTCTAATAGTTCTACAAGCTTCACCTCTGGCAGTGTCACCCCAACAGTCACCCCATACAGGCGTCACCCCACAGTGGTATCACCCTGATAGTCACCTATATAAGTGTCACCCTGACAGTGTCACCCCATGATGGTGTCACCCTGACAGTTCTACAAGCTTCACTTGTGATGTTGTCACCCTGACAGTCATTCATACAAGTGTCACCCTACAACAGTGTCACCCCTACAGTGGTGTCACCCCGACAGTGTCATCCCATGATAGTGTCACCCCTGTGACAGTGTCACCCAGTCACCCATGCAAGCATCACCCCAGTGGTGTCACCCCCCAGAGTGTCACCCCCGACAGTCACCCATACAAGTGTCACCCCCACAACTGTCACCTCGACAGTTCTACAAGCTTCACCCAACAGTGTCACCCTGACAGTCACCTATATGAGCATCACCCCATGATGGTGTCACCCTGTGAGTGTCATCTCCCGATGGTGTCACTTGGCCCTGAAGTCACGTCCCAGCAGGCTGGCACACCCAGGGCTGTTCCCACCCCCTGCCCCCCACCCCTCAGCCCTCCTGGGTGGGCCCCAGTGGGGCTACCCCCCGTTACCTCACCGTAGGGGGTTCCCCTGTGCAGTCACGTGCCCTCAAGCACGTGATAAAAACCAGGTCCCATCCTCCTGAGCAGCCCCAGCGTACCCAGGAGCCTTGTTGGTGCTTTAGCTGTCTCGGTGAGAAGCAGATGGGGAAATGGGCACCAAGAGGCCAAGAAACATCCCCCACCACCAGCCACACAGTGAGCGGGGGGCCTGCAGGGGCGTGGGGGCCCGAGCTGGGGCTTGTGCTCTGGAGGTGGAAACCCCTCCTCACCCAGGGTCCGTTGGCCAGGCGCAGGGAGTCGGCAGGAGAGGTCACCCCCAGATAAGCCAGGGGCTGCGGGGGGCTCCCCAGGGCCGGGGCACCCAGGGGTCCAAAGACAGCCTGTGTGGGGCGAGAGGAGCCAGCTTAGCTGTGGGGAGAGCAGCAGCATTGGGGTGGGAGGCCCAGCTAGGGAGGCCGGGGACACCATGGCCGCCTCGGGGGCCCCACTTCCCGGAGTCCACTCAGCCAGCCCGCTGATGGCGGCTGGACTCCCGTGCCCTCCCCCTAGAGGATGGGGCAGCATTTGGCCTTCCCACCGTGAGAGCCAGAGGGGCCAGGCCGCCCACTGTCTGCCTCCCAGGGTAGCTGCAGACACCCCCGGCCCCCCACCCCGGCTGGGACGTGCCTTTCTGTCCCCCCAGGGTGCCGGGGGCGCAGGGTCAGCCCGCCCAGGGCCGGGGAGGCCTTCCCAGGAGCTGTCACAGAGCCCGGGCTGGGCACGGGCAGCAAGTGGGTCCCACTGAGCCGGGAACGTATCCAGTGGAGGGGACCCTCGCCCCGCAGCGCCGCTAGGGAGGTCAGGGGGCCTGGGTGGGCCCCGGGTAGGAGCAGGCCGAGTTTGGGGTGTCGTGAGGGGTCGGACGGGCCGTAGGATGCCTGGTGGCAGCAGGCAGGGGTTTCCTCAGCAGGGGCCCCGTGGGGAGCAGGCTGCAGGTCGTCTACAGTGGGGGGGCCACCGAGGCCCCGGGAGAAACGGGGAGCAAGATGGGCCAGTGGTCTGGGAGTGGTGGGCAAGGGGCTGGGGCCCTCCCACCTCCTCCTAAGGAAGGCTCTCTGGGAGGCCCCCGTGCCTCAGTTTCCCTCCACATCCCAGGCCGATCTGTGCAGGCAGGGAGGGGCAGCCAGCCCCGTGGGCAAGTCCTGGAAGACTCCAGGCACTACTGGGGGACACTGAAGGGCCCCAGGACTCTGCTCCCGTCTGAGGGCCGGTGGCTGCCCGGTACCCCCACGGGGCCACATGACGGGCTGGGGCCAGGACGGGGAGATGGGTCCCCCGGGAGGGAGCTCCGCACACCCCCTCACTGTGACTGTGCTGCCCCCCTGCGCTCTGTCTCGCTGCCCCTTCTGCTCCCCAAGCACGCACCCTGCCAGCCTGAGCCTCTCCTGCTCCCCGCAAACCAGGTTGGGGCAGGACCCCCCGGCACGGACGGGGCCGGCAGGGGGCCGGGCTGCTGGTGGGGTCCGGCCTCTTTTACTTTTCCTTGTTTTCTTCCTCCTTGCTCTCCTCTGTCCCGCGCACGCCCGCCCGCTCTGCCCTGCTCCCCGCCGCTCCCGCCCGCCAGCCCACCGACGACAGGAGCTGGGTGTACTCCCCGCTCCACTATAGCACCCCAGCCTGCCCGGCCTCTGACGGCGAGAGCGATACAGTAAGTGGGGGGCCGGCGGGGGGCTCACCCACCCCTCAGACACGGCAGGCCCGAGAGGGCATGGCCTCCAGACGTCCGGGCGACTAGCGGGGAAACTGAGGCAGGGAAGAGGGGGCCCGCACCAGGCCATGAGGGAGCCGGCGACAGGGCCCGGCCAGGGGGGGATGCCATGGCTGCTGGGGGGCTGCTGCAGGTGGGGAGGGGGCCCACCCACCCCCATCCAGCGCCCCCTCAGCTCCCCCTCTTGCCTCCTGCAGTAACTTCTATGCAGACCCCAGCCCGGAGCCCAGCGGCCACCATCCCTGAAGGAGCCGCTGCCTCGTTGCCCTGTGGGATCCTCACGGTCGCCCCCCAGAGCCCCGACCTCGTCCCCCTTCCTCGACGGAGGCCGGACGCCGACGGCCAAGCCCCCGACCCTGCAGCGCCAGCCGCTCCCGGCCTCAGAGCCCCCCGAGCTCTCCCGGTCAACTACCTGCGCCTGTGATACTGTGAACCTCCCCGAGTCTTCAATCATGTATTTATTTTGGGTCCTCCCTCTTTGCACAGAGACGGTAGCACGCGGGTGCTCTTTTAGGGAAAAACAGTGGAAAAGGAGAACGCTCTGCCCGACGGCACTTCCTGGTTCTCTGTGGGGCACGGCCTCTGCCCTCGGCTTTGGGGAACCCCGGTGGCCTGGCCCCCCGAGGCCCGGCCTGGATCATGCGAGTCCAGCCCTCCCCCTCGCTCGGCTCAGGTTTGGGGGTCGCGTTCCCTGGGGCGCTCGCTCAGGGCGGCAGCTGCTCACCGTCTGCGTTTCTGCCACTCCGTCTTCAAGGGGCGTCCTCCCCCTGGCCCCCCAGATGACCCCAAGAGCAGGACCCTCCAGGCGACTACAATCGGGCCGCAGCCTTTCCCACATCCTCCCACTGGGCCATGGAAGGGTCCAGAAGAGGGGCCCAGTCTGGAGACCCCCCTTCCGAGCTCGGGACGTTCAGGACGGGCGTGAGCGGCGTCTTTTTGTTTGTTTGATTTAAAGTTATGACGTCCGTGCGGGTTAAAGGATAGGGGAAGAAATTCTTTATGGGGAAAAATATACATTTTTGGCTCGTTTCCTTCGGCAGGGGCAGCACCGACTGGTGGCCCCGTTGGGTTCCGAGCCAGCGGGGCCGACAGCGGAGGGGAGCGTCTGCGTCTTGGGGGCTGTCAGACACCCCCACGCTGCCCCCACTTCCCGAGCTTGCTGAAAGGCAGCGTGTTGGCCAGTTTTCCTCCCCCAGGTGGGTCCCCCGAGGCTGCCCCAGATGGGGGGAGCTGGGAGGGGGCTTGGAGTGGCACCTGCACCCACGAAGTCTTCCCCGGCCCTTGCTCCCCACCCGGCAAGCAGAATCTGATGCAGGGACCAAGAACCCACCGACCCAAGAATTTGATTTTTTTTTTTTTAAACCCTTTGCAAGCTCCCTTCCTGTTTCAGCAGCCCCCCCAACATTCCACCTCCCACGGACCCCACTCCTTGGCCTGCAGAGAGCCTTCCCCTGAGAAGTCAGGGTCTCAGACACGCAGCCTGCAGGTCCAGCTGCCCCATGGGGCCGTCCCCACCTCACTGCCGGCACCAGACAAACCTCAGCCCTGAGTGGGGGTGACGGCACCCCTTCCACTCAGCCCCTTGGGCTGTGGCCAGGGGAGGCCCCTCAGCGGGCTGACCTTCTGTGGGGAAGCTACTGTTGAAATGAGCCTTTGTGGGGCTGCAGATCGGATGCGCCCCATCCTCGCCCACCCACAGAGGCCAGTCTGGGTCCTGGGCCTCGAGCTCGCCCACCCGTCCCTCCCCCCAGAGGCTGTGCTGAAGTTTCCAGAAACCTGGAGCCCCTCTCTGCCCAGAGGCCTGGCACCAAAGACCATCACAAGCCCCCCGGGCCTGATCTGGAAACCATCAGAGCGGCCCCTGGGGCATCCCCAGCCTTCCCGATCTTCAGGGTGCAGGCTCAGCAAGGAGGGGCCTGGGTGGGAGTAGCCCCAGCCCCAGCCCAGAGTCTCTGCGGGTCCCCTCGAGGTTTACTGAGACCCGGGCGGGCTTCCCTTCCATCCTGACAGCCCCATTTTTGTGTTACACTCTCAAGATCCCTTTGGAGACCTGTTTTGTGTTTGTCACGTTTTTTGTACCTTCCTGGAGAACTGTAAACAGAGGCTGAAGCTGTACAACGGCATTTACTTCTGATTTTCAGGGCGCGGGAAGGCAAGGCCTATTTATGATGTTTGGCGACTGCTTTGCCTTCCCCACACCCTCCAGGAGGAAGCCCCCTGGGGCCACCCAGCTGCACCCCCAAGTTCAGAAATCCGTAAACACTCCGTCTCCCACCGGCGCCCACCGGCGTCCACCGGCGTCTTTCCCCTGACAGCTGCTATTGCTAAGAAAGCAGACTGGTACAAGCGGGAAGGCGTTTGTTCGGAGAACGACCCTCCTCTCCCTCCTCTCTTGCGCCCTGCAGTGACCTGTCCCCTGCAGCCCTGGCTCAGTGACTACTCTGGCCCCCCAGGGGGCCCTGCCATGGTCCCCCACCCCGGGACCCGCACCTTCCACCTCTTTCTCTCCGGCAATCAAACCGTGCCATCGCCTGCCCCACTCCGATCTTCATTTTTCTGGCCGAACCGATGGCGAAACAAAACACAACTGCAAATCTCGTGTGTCTTAACTTGCCCAGGGGTTGCGTGGACTCTGCCCCAGGGGTCTGGGGTGTGACAATCCACAGCCTGGCACCCTCCAGCTCAGCCGAGGGACGCCATCCTTGCCCGAACCCAGATCCAGGGGCACCTCTGGCCACGCAGCCATTGCTGGCCCCATGTATGCAACCCCGGCCCCAGACCACCGGGACCCCCAATTCTTTTTACGTGGAAGCGATTCTCTCTAATAAATCGGGTGATCGCGCAGCAGCCTGCCTCTCTGTGCCCGTGGGTTTCAGGGGCCTGGGTGGGAGTCCGACGATCGTTTCTAAAACAGCATCTCAGAGCAGAAAGAAACCATCCTGCGATTGTTTAAATGATGAAAACAATCATCACTGGATCTTAAACGAGCTTCTCTCGTTTAAGATCAGTTTGGCTCAGAAAATTTAAAGAACCTGACATTCATGCAGCATGGCCCAAACACACACACACACACACTCCCCCTGGGTTTTTATACTCAGCCTGCCTGAATTGTTCAAACTGAGTAATGTATGGGACCCCTCGTAAGGAGAAGATGTTGCTCCTGGATCCCAGTTGGAGAAACGCTGCATTAAAAGTAAAATTATTTCCATTGGCAAGACCTTGAAGAAAAGCCAGTTTTTGTTTTTGATTTTTATGCAATTTTATTGAGACACATACCCTACAATCATCCAGTGTTCAGTCAGTTCACAGTATCATCATATAATTGTGTATTCATCACCACAATCAATTTTTGAACAATTTTCATTACTCCAAAAGATAAAAGAATAAAAAGTAAAGAAAAAAAAAAACAAAACACCCAAAACATCCCATACCTCCCCCCACCCATTATTCATTTAATTTTTGTCCCCATTTTTCTAGTCATCTGTCCATACATCGGATAAAGGGAGTGTGAGCCACAAGGCTTTCACAATCACACAGTCACACTGTGCAAGCTACATAGCTATTCAGTCTTCAAGAATCAACATCACTGGGTTGCAGTTCGACAGTTTCAGGTATTTCCTTCTAGCTATTCCAATACACTAAAAACTAAAAAGGGCTATCTATATAATGCCTAAGAGTCACCTCCAGAATGACCTCTCGACTCCATTTGAAATCTCAGCCGCTGAAACTTTATTTTGTTTCATTTTTCTTCCCCCTTTTGATCCAGAAGGGAAAAGCCAGTTTTAATCCTAGATGCAGATGCAGACACTGGTGCTATCACACATGCAGTTCTTACTCCCCAGGATGAGCACTCAAATGCATTTTGAGGCTGCCCTATAATTTTGGGAAACACGAGGCTAGGCCCACCTCCAGTTTTGGGTCACCCCATCTCCCTGACCACCCAGAGCCCACAAGGACAAGCGGGGACATTACTGAGAGCGGGGGGAGGTGGGCTCCCTGGCCTCTTGTCAGGTGGGACCTGCCAGACCCCCCACACTGTGCATGGAGCCCCCTCCACCTGGCCCCATGCCCACCCACATTTAGACTGGTCTTGTCAATTTGTATTTCAAGATAAGTTTATTTAAAGAGTGATTCAGCTTAACTTAAAATGTTAAGCATCCTCCTCCAAACCCAGACACTCCCAGCCCCATGCGGTCAGGATCGTGGGGTGCAGGAGTACGGAGCAGGACAGCAGGGACCCCTGGGTCTGCCAGCTCCAGGCTCACCCCCTGTGGTTGGGGCTCCACACCAGCCCCCGGTTAAACTCCAGCAAACAGCCAGCCCCGGGGACTCTCGCCCTTGCCCCAAGCGCTCCCGTGCTCCCCAGCACCCACAGGACACAGAGGACCACCGGGGTTCAAGTCTCAGCTCCACACTGGCTCATCGAGCCTCAGTTTCCCCATCTAAAAAATGGGTATAATAATACAAGTAACTCCAGGGGAATTCAGGGAGATACTCGGGTTTAAAAGAAAAGCCAAGCCCGGGCCTGAAATGCAAAGGGATTCTTGAAGGGCGGTGGAGCAGGGTGAGGACCGCCGTAGAAGGTTAGGTCAGCGGCTAGTACTTTCTGGAAAGGCTCCGTTCCGGTTCCCACCGGCTCCCAGCTCCTGAACTCAAGATCTTCCCGCCTCCCCAAGGGCCCCGCCCACATGGCGCGGTGTCCCCACAGGCCCCACCCACTGAGGCTCCACCCCCGGGCCAGTCTGCTCGTCATTCTGCCTCCTAGGCCCCGCCCCAGAGACTCCGCCCCGGTCCCGCCCCAAAGTCCCCGCCCACCGAGGCCCCGCCCACCGAGGCCCCGCCCCCGGGGCCGGCTATTCTTCCTGTCACCTAAGCCCCGCCCACCGAGGCTCTGCCCCTCTCGGCCCCGCCCACACAACAGGGTCTGGTCGAGGCCCCGCCCACGTTGACTCCACCCCCAGCCCCTCCCACCAAGCTCCGCCCCCACGATTTCCATCACGCCTGGCCCCGCCTTCTCTTTGTTCCGGCCCCACCTCCTCCTTAGTCCCGCTTCCCAGCCCCCGCCTCTTCCGGGTCGCGCTACACCCGCCCCTCCCTTCCCGACCCTATTCCTGCGATTCCTTCTTTTCTTGGTCCCGCCTTTCCTCAGGCCCCGCCCCATCCCCGTTTCCTGATTGGGCCTTGCTCCGCCCACTGTTCCTCAGGCCCCCAGAGGCGCGAAGACCCTCCTAGGGCTGTTTCCATAACTGCCTGAAGGGAGAGTCCCCTGGATTGGCGGCGACGGCACTGCCACAGCGCCTCACGCGGGTCATGTTTGCTGCCGAAGGCGCGGTGTCGGGGCTCTGGAGCCCTCGCGGGCGGGCGCGGCGGGCCGGGTTCCTCTCTCCAGCCTCAGGCGCGACTGGGGCAGCCCGTAGCGGCCGCGGGCAAGGAAGGCCCTCGGCCCAGGTCCCGGATATTTACGTCGTCGCCGCCGCTGCCGCCGCTGATGGGTCGGGACACACGCTCGCGCTCGCTGTTCCGGGGTCGCGGGGGACGAAGGCAGCGGAGCCGGAATAGAAGTCGGAGTGGGAGCCATGGGCGGCGAAGCCGGCGGCGCCGGGAGGACGAGGGGCGGCGCGGGCGGAGGCGGCGGAGCCGGGAGCGCAGGTGGGGCCGTTGTGTGAGCTGCGGACCTAGGAGATCGGGGAGACCAGGGAGCTCTCCGAATTAGTCAGGGAGGGTTTCCTGGAGAAGACGACGTCTGAGGAGTCGGGATTAGCCAGGCAGCGAAAGGAAAGTCAGAGGCGTTTGAGACAGGACGCCAACATGTGCAGAGGAACCGTGGCAGATAGTTAACGGTAGACCAGATCACTTAGGGGCTTGAGTACAAAGGTAATGAAATTGGTTTTTACTTGCAGGGAAACGGGGCTGTGGTAGGATTTTAAGCAGGGGGAGCATCCCGGTCTGACTTACTTTTGCAAAACTTCCCTCGGCTTTTGTGTGGGGAGAGGATTGAGAGGGGCAGGCAATAGTGGCGCCAGAGAGGATGTTGGTACAGTTGCCCAGGCAACAAATCGTGGTGGCCTTGACCGGAGGGAGGCTATGTGGAGGCAGACAAGTGGGTGGTTTTGAGAGAGATTTTGGAAGTAAAGGCAACAACATTGGTTAAAGGAGGTGGGGTGTAAGAGAAAGGAAAGAATTGATGACAAGTGGCAGGATTCACAGTTGACTCCTGGCTGCTGGGTTTCAGCCACCCAGTAAGCACTAAGCAGACTGTTGCGTGTTCTCTCTGTAGGTCGGATTCAGAGGAAGAACGATGGCAACGACGGGGACGGAGAAGTCAGAGCCCGCCACCAAGGTGGCACTCACGGGACCAGTCCTCCCGGTCTGACTCGGGGGACGAGCGACAGAGGGGCAGGTGGACCTGCCGCCAGCGGACACGCTCTTGGTCCCTGGGCTCCTCGGCGTCAAGCTCAGCATCCCCGGACCGCTCCCAGAGCCCTCAGGAGGCGGCAGCTGCGACCCTAAACCAGCAGCAGAACTTGCAGGAGCAGCTGCGGCTGCGGGAGGAGCGGAAGCAGCAGGAGGAGCTGATGAAGGCCTTCGAGACGCCGGAGGAGAAGCAAGCCCGGCAGTTAGCCAAGAAAGAGGCCAAGGAGAGGAAGAAGCGAGAGAAGATGGGCTGGGGGGAGGAGTACATGGGGTACACCAACACCAACAACCCCTTCGGCGACAACAACCTCCTAGGCACCTTCATCTGGAACAAGGTGGGCCTGGGTGCGCGCTGTGGGGAAGGGTGGGTGCGGGGGGCTTGGGCCCAGCTCGGCTCGCGGATGCTGCTTGGGGTCTCACGTTCAGAAGGTGTGGCGTCTCCCTGCTCGTTGCGCTCCCCCCATCTCAGTCTCATCGTTTTCTTGACTAAACCGAGCTCGTGCTCCTTCGGGGTCTTTGCATTTGTCGTTCCCTCTGCTTGGAATGCTTTCATCCCACCCACCTGGCATCCCTTGGTTGGCTCTTTCTCATCTTTCCCATCCAGGACTCAGCTGACATGTCCCCCCTCTGGAGAGGCCTTGCCGGCTACCCTGGATTAGCAGGTCCCGTTATACTCTTATCAGGGAAAGCCTGACCTCCCCCTTTCTAGCACTTTCTTTAACAAACATGTGTTGTCCACTTGCTATGAGCTGAATACCGCTGTGGTCACTGGGCACTCGTCAGTGAGTAAGCGAGACAAAGATCCCTGCCCCTGGGGCCAGCTTTCCAGAGGGGAGAATAAGTAAAGTAATCAGAGGAGAAAGAAAAGGTGGGTGTCGGGGTGAAGCTGTGGGCACAGTTTAAAATAAGCAGGTCCAGGAAGGTCTTGCTGTAAAGGTGACGTCGGAGCACATGTCCCAGCTTATGATTATGTAAGAGGCGTCACCTCTTTCCTTCCAGACTGAGCTTGATGGAGCAGGCTCTGTATCCTGCCCTGACACTGTAGGTGCTGGACAAAAACATTTGTCAATGAATAGTCCTGCCATAGGTTGGCTGGTACGTGGGTGTGTGTGGGTGTGTGCATTTGGCATTCCACCAACAAGCTTTTTATGGTGATTTCCTGGTGGAGGTTGGTGGGGTGCTGGGGAGACCCAAGCCGTGCCGCCGAGTTGGTCAGAATCCACGGAGGCAACACCCAGGCCAGTGGCTGGGTCTTTGTCTGCTTGTCCTTGTGCTCAGGCACTCTCTTGACCTCCATGGGTCACATTAGGCTACAGAGTGATAGCTGACCAGCCAGCGCCAGGTGTTCAGAGAGCTCTCCACGGGGTGGCTCCCCCTCACCACAACCTCACCAGGCCCCTGCTGCTCTCCCCGCCTCACAGATGGGGAAACTGAGGCCCATCACCACCATGTTCATATCACTCAGAGATGGTAGAGGTGGGATTTGAACCCAGGCCTCCTGGCTTTGGCTGCTGCATTTAGATTGATCTGGTGTCCTGGTTAATTCCTGTGGCCTTGGCCAGAGGGAGGTTTTGGGGAGGTAGAGAAAGTGGGGAGCTTCAAGAGGGATTTGGGAAGTAAAGGTGGCAACCCTGGCCGAAGGAGGTGGGTGTGGAGATGGGGGCTGTTGGGGAGCACGAGCCTTGAGGGGATGGCCCTGAGCCAGACAACCCTGTGCCACCCAGGAGGCGTGCTTTCTCCAGGTGCAGGGGGTTCCTGGCACACCCCTCGTGGGGTGCTGGGAGCCCGGGAGGTGACGGGCAGGAAACGTGTGATCTGTGCCTGGCTCGGGTGATGATTGTTGGCTGATGTCGGTCAGTTCAGGCTCTCCCAGTTGGGACCTAGCCAGTCACATGCAGCCCCTGTGCCCCGAGAACCTTCCATCAAGTGAGGACACAGAGGAGGGAGGAAGGGCTCGGGGTTTCCACGTTGCCCACTGGGGTGTGTGAGTGCAGCAAGCCATTTTCCCCATCCTTGGAGACCCCAGGCAAGTCCGCTCTCAGAGGCTCCTGTGCACCACTCTCCAAACGTGCTCTCCAAACTCGCTCTCCCAGACCAGGGTGACTGGGCTGCTGAGTAAACCGAGAGGCAGTGGGTTCCAGGGAGGCTCCCCTGTGGGTGGCATTCGTAAGCCCCCTGGGGCAGGTCTGGCCGCTTCTTGTCTGTGTCTTAGTGCACATCTCGCTCACGACGGGGGGTGCTCTGCAGACGTGCAGAATCACGTTAGGTTACTTTAGGTTGACTTCAGGGAGGTTAGCAGAGGCTGCGTCTTCTAGTGTGGAAGTCAGACGTGGTGTGAGCACCTAGCACAGGCCCTTCCCCTCCCTGGGCCTCACTCCCCTCGCCTGCAACGCACATGTCAGAGACCCCTGTATCGATGGATGGGGCGGGGGGAGCACGGCCTTACGGGCTGCAAGGCCAGGTAGGGGAGGATCTCTTCTTGGCTCCGGCTGGTCGGGGGGCTGGAGCTCAGCAGGCGGGGGTTGTCCTTCCAGGCCCTGGAGAAGAAGGGGATCGGCCACCTGGAGGAGAAGGAGCTGAAGGAGCGCAACAAGAGGATTCAGGAGGACAACCGGCTGGAGCTGCAGAAGGTGGGGGTCCCCTCGCACAGTCCGGAGACCACTCACCCTGGTACAGCCAGAGCTTACGTGACGGGAATCGCAGCAGGAAGCAGCTTCAGGCATGGCTGGATCCAGGGGCTCAGACCCGGTCTCCAGGAAGCGGCTCCCCTTTGCCTTTACCCTCGGATGCCCCTTCAGGGGGGCAGAGGTGGCCCCAGCAGCTCCAGCCTCCATGTCCCCAGCAGAGAGAGGGCAACCCCTGCCCCCATGCTTCCTTCCAAAGCCTCGGTTTCCCTGAGCTGATCTCTGTGCCCAGGCCCGGGTCACAGCCCCGCCCCCACCCCCAGCCAACCCCATGGCCTGAGCAGGCAGCAGGGGACGGGCAGGCACGCCCCTTGAGACCTCGTTGTCTGCCTGCCCACTGCCCCGCTCGCCCTCACCCTTTCCCTGCGCCCCCAGGTGAAGCAGCTGCGGCTGCAGCGGGAGCAGGAGAAGGCCATGTGGGAGCAGGAGCTGGAGCTGCTGCAGCGGGAGAAGGAGGCGGAGCACTTCAAGACCTGGGAGGAGCAGGAGGACAACTTCCACCTCCAGCAGGCGAAGCTGCGGTGAGTGTCGGGGCGGCTCTGGGCGGCTTGCCTCCACCACCCTGTGTCCGGCCTCCCCGACAGCAAGCTCCCATCTCCCCCAGGGCCTCTCCATGCTCCCGGAGGAGCCGCTGGGCCTCTGCCCATTGCCTCCTCGGGGAGGCCCTCTTGCCTCCACATCACTTGCTTTTGGCTCCCTGTGGGCCTCCCCTCTGGTTCCCGTCACCGACTGTGACCAAGAATGGCTGCTCCTCTCCATCACCCTCACTGAGCTGGGAGCCCCGGGCGGGCCCCACACACAGCGAGGGCCGAAGAGCCATGTGCTGAGTGGCTCTGGCTCTCCACGGACCCACAGTGTGTTCCGGACCCCGTGACCGATGCACATGCGCCCCCTCACTCACAGCTGTGAGGGTGCTTCTCCCACCAGCCCCCTTTACGGATATCCTCCTTGCCCCTGCCTGGCCATCCCTGGCCATCCCTGGCCCTCCCTGGGCCTCCTCGCTGTGCTGTTGGCCAGTCCCCCCCATCCCAGTGCAGGGGTGACACAGCCACACTCAAGACACCTCCTGGCTCAGACCTGCAGGTCACGGGGTCCCTCTGGCTGGGCCAGGTCCGGCCTCTGACATGTCCCGGCAATGTGGCAGGTGTGGTGTGGGGGTGCAGCCCCTCGGCCCAGAACCCATAGCCAAGGCGAGCCGGAGACCACAGCCCCGGGGTCACATGTTGTTTTAGTTTGCTAATGCTGCCGGAATTCAAAACACCAGAGATGGATCGGCTTTTTTTTTTTTTTTTTTTTAATCATTTTATTGAGATATATTCACATACCACGCAGTCATACAAAACAAATCGCACTTTCGATTGTTCACAGTACCATTACATAGTTGTACATTCATCACCTAAATCAATCCCTGACACCTTCATTAGCACACACACAAAAATAACAAGAATAATAATTAGAGTGAAAAAGAGCAATTGAAGTAAAAAAGAACACTGGGTACCTTTTGTCTGTTTGTTTCCTTCCCCTATTTTTCTACTCATCCATCCATAAACTAGACAAAGGGGAGTGTGGTCCTTATGGCTTTCCCAATCCTATTGTCACCCCTCATAAGCTACATTTTTATACAATTGTCTTCGAGATTCATGGGTTCTGGGTTGTAGTTTGATAGTTTCAGGTATCCACCACCAGCTACCCCAATTCTTTAGAACCTAAAAAGGGTTGTCTAAAGTGTGCGTAAGAGTGCCCACCAGAGTGACCTCTCGGCTCCTTTTGGAATCTCTCTGCCACTGAAGCTTATTTCATTTCCTTTCACATCCCCCTTTTGGTCAAGAAGATGTTCTCCATCCCACGATGCCAGGTCTACATTCCTCCCCGGGAGTCATATTCCACGTTGCCAGGGAGATTCACTCCCCTGGGTGTCTGATCCCACGTAGTGGGGAGGGCAGTGATTTCACCTTTCAAGTTGGCTTAGCCAGAGAGAGAGGGCCACATCTGAGCAACAAAGAGGCATTCGGGAGGAGGCTCTTAGGCACAACCATAGGGAGGCCTAGCCTCTCCTTTGCAGCAACCGTCTTCCCAAGGGTAAAACCTATGGTAGAGGGCTCAACCCATCAAACCACTAGTTCCCTATATCTGTGGTCATGTTAGCAACCATTGAGGTGGGGTAGGCGAATACCCCTGCATTCTCCACAGGCTCCTCAAGGGGGCACTACATCTTTTTTTCCTTGTTTTTCTTTTTTTTTTTTTTTAAATTTCCCTTCTTTTTTAAATCAACTGTATGAAAAAAAAGTTAAAAAGAAAACAAACATACAATAAAAGAACATTTCAAAGAGACCATAACAAGGGAGTAAGAAAAAGACAACTAACCTAAGATAACTGCTTAACTTCCAACATGTTCCTACTTTACCCCAAGAAAGTTATCTAATATAGCAACATTTCTGTGAACTTGTTCCTACTATATCCATCAGAAATTAACAGACCATAGTCATTCCTGGGCATCCCCAGAACGTTAAATAGCTTATCTGTTCTTCTTGGATTATTGTTCCCCCCTTCCTTAATTGCTCTCTACTGCTAGTTCCCCTACATTCTACATTATAAACCATTTGTTTTACATTTTTCAAAGTTCACATTAGTGGTAGCATATAATATTTCTCTTTTTGTGCCTGGCTTATTTCGCTCAGCATTATGTCTTCAAGGTTCATCCATGTTGTCATATGTTTCACGAGATCGTTCCTTCTTACTGCCGCGTAGTATTCCATCGTGTGTATATACCACATTTTATTTATCCACTCATCTGTTGAAGGACATTTGGGTTGTTTCCATCTCTTGGCAATTGTGAATAATGCTGCTATGAACATTGGCGTGCAGATATCTGTTCGTGTCACTGCTTTCCGATCTTCCGGGTATATACCGAGAAGTGCAATCGCTGGATCGAATGGTAACTTTATTTCTAGTTTTCTAAGGAACTGCCAGACTGACTTCCAGAGTGGCTGAACCATTATACAGTCCCACCAACAGTGAATAAGAGTTCCAATTTCTCCACATCCCCTCCAGCATTTGTAGTTTCCTGTTTGTTTAATGACAGCCATTCTAACCGGTGTTAGATGGTATCTCATTGTGGTCTTAATTTGCATCTCTCTAATAGCTAGTGAAGCTGAACATTTTTTCATGTGTTTCTTGGCCATTTGTATTTCCTCTTCAGAGAACTGTCTTTTCATATCTTTTGCCCATTTTATAATTGGGCCGACTGTACTATTGTCATTGAGTTGTAGGATTTCTTTGTATATGCAAGATATCAGTCTTTTGTCAGATACATGGTTTCCAAAAATTTTTTCCCATTGAGTTGGCTGCCTCTTTACCTTTTTGAGAAATTCCTTTGAGGTGCAGAAACTTCTAAGCTTGAGGAGTTCCCATTTATCTATTTTCTCTTTTGTTGCTTGTGCTTTGGGTGTAAAGTCTAGGAAGTGGCCGCCTAATACAAGGTCTTGAAGATGTTTTCCTACATTATCTTCTAGGAGTTTTATGGTACTTTCTTTTATATTGAGATCTTTGGTCCATTTTGAGTTAATTTTTGTGTAGGGGGTGAGGTAGGGGTCCTCTTTCATTCTTTTGGATATGGATATCCAACTCTCCCAGCCCCATTTGTTGAAAAGACCATTATGGCTCAGTTCAGTGACCTTGGGGGCCTTATCAAAGATCAGTCGGCCATAGATCTGAGGGTCTATCTCTGAATTCTCAATTCGATTCCATTGATCTATATGTCTATCTTTGTGCCAGTACCATGCTGTTTTGGCAACTGTGGCTTTATAATAAGCTTCAAAGTCAGGGAGTGTAAGTCCTCCCACTTCGTTTTTCTTTTTTAGGGTGTCTTTAGCAATTCGAGGCATCTTCCCTTTCCAAATAAATTTGATAACTAGCTTTTCCAAGTCTGCAAAGTAGGTTGTTGGAATTTTGATTGGGATTGCATTGAATCTGTAGATGAGTTTGGGTAGAATTGACATCTTAATGACATTTAGCCTTCCTATCCATGAACATGGAATATTTTTCCATCTTTTAAGGTCCCCTTCTATTTCTTTTAGTAGAGTTATGTAGTTTTCTTTGTATAGGTCTTTTACATCTTTGGTTAAGTTGATTCCTAGGTACTTGATTTTTTTAGTTGCTATTGAAAATGGTATCTTTTTCTTGAGTGTCTCTTCAGTTTGTTCATTTCTAGCATATAGAAACATTACTGACTTATGCGCATTAATCTTGTATCCCGCTACTTTGCTAAATTTGTTTATTAGCTCTAGTAGCTGTATCGTCGATTTCTCAGGGTTTTCTAGATATAAGATCATATCATCTGCAAACAATGACAGTTTTACTTCTTCTTTTCCAATTTGGATGCCTTTTATTTCTTTGTCTTGCCGGATTGCCCTGGCTAGCACTTCCAAAACAATGTTGAATAACAGTGGTGACAGCGGGCATCCTTGTCTTGTTCCTGATCTTAGAGGGAAGGCTTTCAGTCTCTCACCATTGAGTACTATGCTGGCTGTGGGTTTTTCATATATGCTCTTTATCATGTTGAGGAAGTTTCCTTCAATTCCTACCTTTTGAAGTGTTTTTATCAAAAAGGGATGTTGGATTTTGTCAAATGCTTTTTCAGCATCTATTGAGATGATCAATTGATTTTTCCCTTTTGACTTGTTAATGTGTTGTAATACATTGATTGTTTTTCTTATGTTGAACCATCCTTGCATGCCTGGAATGAATCCCACTTGGTCATGGTGTATGATTTTTTTAATGTGTCTTTGGATTCGATTTGCAAGTATTTTGTTGAGGATTTTTGCATCTATATTCATTAGGGAGATTGGCCGGTAGTTTTCCTTTTTTGTAACATCTTTGTCTGGTTTTGGTATTAGATTGATGTTAGCTTCATAAAATGAGTTAGGTAGTGTTCCATTTTTTTCAATGTTTTGAAAGAGTTTGAGTAAGATTGGTGTCAGTTCTTTCTGGAAAGTTTGGTAGAATTCCCCTGTGAAGCCATCTGGCCCTGGGCATTTATTTGTGGGAAGATTTTTGATGACTGATTGGATCTCTTTGCTTGTGATGGGTTGGTTGAGGTCTTCTATTTCTTCTCTGGTCAGTCTAGGTTGTTCATATGTTTCCAGGAAATTGTCCGTTTCCTCTACATTATCCAGTTTGTTGCCATACAGTTGTTCATAGTATCCTCTTATAATTTTTTAAATTTCTTCAGGATCTGCAGTTATGTCACCTTTTTCATTCATTATTTTGTTTATATGGGTCTTCTCTCTTTTTGATTTTGTCAGTCTAGCTAGGGGCTTGTCAATCTTGTTGCTCTTCTCAAAGAACCAACTTTTGGTGATATTTATCCTCTCTATTGTTTTTTTGTTCTCTATGTCATTTATTTCTGCTTTAATCCTTGTTATTTCTTTTCTTCTACTTGGTTTAGGATTGGTTTGCTGTTCATTTTCTAGCTTCTTCAGTTGATCCATTAGTTCTTTGATTTTGGCTCTTTCTTCCTTTTTAATATATGTGTTTAGTGCTATAAATTTCCCCCTTAGCACTGCTTTTGCTGCATCCCATAGGTTTTGGTATGTTGTGTTCTCATTTTCATTCGTCTCTATATATTTAGCAATTTCTCTTGCTATTTCTTCTTTAACCCACTGATTGTTTAGGAGTGTGTTGTTTAACCTCCAGGTATTTGTGAATTTTCTAAGTCTCTGATGGTTATTGACTTCTAATTGTATTCCATTGTGGTCAGAGAATGTGCTTTGAATAATTTCAATCTTTTTAAATTTATTGAGGCTTGTTTTATGTCCCAGCATATGATCTATTCTGGAGAAAGTTCCATGAGCACTAGAAAAGTATGTGTATCCTGGTGATTTGGGATGTAATGTCCTGTATATGTCTGTTAAATCTAATTCATTTATCAGATTGTTTAGGTTTTCAATTTCCTTATTGGTCTTCTGTCTGGTTGATCTATCTATAGGAGAGAGTGATGTGTTGAAGTCTCCCACAATTATTGTGGAAACATCAATTGCTTCCTTTAGTTTTGCCAGTGTTTTTCTCATGTATTTTGTGGCACCTTGATTGGGTGCATAGACATTTATGATTGTTATTTCTTCTTGCTGAATTGCCCCTTTTATTAGTATGTAGTGGCCTTCTTTGTCTCTCAAAACATCCCTGCATTTGAAGTCTATTTTATCTGAGATTAATATTGCTACACCTGCTTTCTTTTGGCTGTAGCTTGCATGAAATATTTTTTTCCATCCTTTCACTTTCAGTTTCTTTGTGTCCCTGTGTCTAAGATGAGTCTCTTGTATGCAACATATTGATGGTTCATTTTTTTTGATCCATTCTGCGAATCTATATCTTTTAATTGGGGAGTTTAATCCATTTACATTCAACGTTAAAACCGTGAAGGCATTTCTTGAATCGGCCATCTTATCCTTTGGTTTATGTTTGCCATATTTTTCCCTCTCTCTATTAATATCCTTTATTGTACCCATACCGAATCTCTTTAGTACTGAACCTTTCTCCAAGTCTCTCTGTCCTTTCTTTGTTTCTCTGTCTGTAGGGCTCACTTTAGTATCTCCAGTAGGGCAGGTCTCTTGTTAGCAAATTCTCTCAGCATTTGTTTGTCTGTGAAAAATTTAAGCTCTCCCTCAAATTTGAAGGAGAGCTTTGCTGGATAAAGTATTCTTGGCTGGAAATTTTTCTCACTCAGAATTTTAAATATATCGTGCCACTGCCTTCTGGCCTCCATGGTGGCTGCTGAGTAGTCACTACTTAGTCTTATGCTGTTTCCTTTGTATGTGGTGAATTGCTTTTCTCTTGCTGCTTTCAGAACTTGCTCCTTCTCTTCTGTGTTTGACAGTGTGATCAGTATATATCTCGGAGTGGGTTTATTTGGATTTATTCTATTTGGAGTTCGCTGAGCATTTATGATTTGTGTATTTATGTTGTTTAGAAGATTTGGGAAGTTTTCCCCAACAATTTCTTTGAATACTCTTCCTAGACCTTTACCCTTTTCTTCCCCTTCTGGGACACCAATGAGTCTTATATTTGGACGTTTCATATTATCTATCATATCCCTGAGGTCCATTTCGATTTTTTCAATTTTTTTCCCCATTCTTTCTTTTATGCTTTCATTTTCCATTCTGTCATCTTCGAGGTCACTGATTCGTTGTTCAACTTCCTCTAGTCTTGTACTATGAGTGTCCAGAATCTTTTTAATTTGGTCAACAGTTTCTTTAATTTCCATAAGATCATCCATTTTTTTATTTAGTCTTGCAATGTCTTCTTTATGCTCTTCTAGGGTCTTCTTGATTTCCTTCATATCCCGTACTGTGGTCTCATTGTTCATCTTTAGTTCTTTGAGTAGCTGCTCTAGGTGCTGTGTCTCTTCTGGTCTTTTGATTTGGGTGCTTGGGCTTGGGTTATCCATATCGTCTGGTTTTTTCATATGCTTTATAATTTTCTGTTGTTTTTGGCCTCGTGGCATTTGCTGAACTTGATAGGGTTCTTTTAGGGTTTGTAGACCTACTGAAGTTCTTATCTCTAATTTATCAGATCTACAGCTTCGTGGAGTACACTTTCTCTAACTAACCAGCAGGTGGCGTCCACGAGCCACCTGTTCTCCACAAGCCAGTTCTCCCCTGCTTAGCCTTTTTGGTGAGTGGGGGAGTGAGTCTTGTGGGGTCCAATTGGTGTACCAAGCTTGCGTGTGTAGTTGGTATTGCCTGCCCTGTATGTGGGGCGTGTTTCTGGGCAGTCGGGGAGGGGGGGTGGCCCTAACAATCAAATCTCCCTGGTGATCCTTGAGTTTTAAAGCTGCTGCAATAGTCTAATCCTTCAGTTCAGTCCTGCCACAGTTTGTCTCTGCCACTGACCCACAAGTCTTTGGTATTGGCGTATGGCTCCTGAGACTTGCAAGTGGGCCCCTCTTCCAGGCTGTGCACCCCGGGTCCTCTGTTGAGGGATGACTGTGCTATGTCACAGGTGAGTGCCGTCCCCCCAGGGCAGTTCTGGGCTGCTGGGCTGTGTAGGGAGTCTCCCAGTCTGCTCCGTGACAGTGTTTTTAAAGCTTCAACTTCCCAACTCCATGAAGCTGTAAAGTCCGATCCTAGAGTTTTAAAGCTGCTGCAATAGTCTAATCCTTCAGTTCAGTCCTGCCACAGTTTGTCTCTGCCACTGACCCACAAGTCCTTGGTATTGGCGTATGGCTCCTGAGACTTGCAAGTGGGCCCCTCTTCCAGGCTGCGCACCCCGGGTCCTCTGTTGAGGGATGACTGTGCTATGTCACAGGTGAGTGCCGTCCCCCCAGGGCAGTTCTGGGCTGCTGGGCTGTGTAGGGAGGCTCCCAGTCTGCTCAAATGATGGCTGAATGGGGCTTTGTTAATTCACACTGCTCCACCTTCCCAACTCTGGGACAATCAGCTGAGGTTGCAGGGAAGGCTAATGTCCACGCCCAGTTTTGTGGTGTGTGCCTGTTATTTGAAGCACTTCCGTCACCCTGAGTTGTCTGGGGCAGCTCTGGGCTATGGGGCTGGCGATGGGCAGGAGTGTTTCCTGTCCACCAGGATGATGGCTGTGTGCAGACACCCTCCTTTTCTTGGGAAGTTGTGGTGTTTAGTGAAATTTCTCAGCCACTGGATTATTGCCTTTTGTCTCAGAGCTCTCTTAGTTCTGCTCTTGTCTTGAGCTGCCCAAATTGCAAGTCTTTGAAGCTTTCTGTATTGGGCTTCTTAGAGTAATTGTTTTAGAAAAAGAAAAAAGGATTAAAAAAAAAAAGGATAAAAAAAAAATGGCTCTCCTCAGAGATCTAATGGGTTATTGACATGCTAAGAGACAAAGCAATTAGGGCCATTAAGGAAAGGTCCACAGGGCAGAGAGATCAGCTTTTCTTCGGGATTTGCATATGAGCCTCAGGGCCTGAGCTCTCCCCTTCCCCTTTCTATGTTCACCAGAACTGCAAAAATCCTCCGCTTTTATTTTGGAGTTTTTCGTGTTGTTTTTTTCTGTGCCTGTCTCCTCTCTGCTGGGCTGGCTGCTTTCAGATTCTCTGGTGTCTGGTCTCCGTCTGTCTATGGTTGGAGTTTGGATCAGTAGAATGAGTTTCCGATAAGGGCTGCCACTGCAGTTCTCCCTTCTCCTTCCCGGAGCTGACAGCCCCTCCTCCCACGGGACTGAGCCTGGCAGGGAGGGGCGCGGGTCCCCTGGCCACAAAAACTTACAGATTTCGCTGATCTCAGCAGTTCCACGTTTTCATGAGTGTTGTATGAAGTATGCCCAAAGTCAGATTGCTCTGTGGTGTCCAGTCCACGCAGTTCCTGGCTTTCTACCTACTTTCCTGGAGGAGTAACTAAAACATACAGCTCACCAGTCCGCCATCTTGCCCCGCCTCCTGGATCGGCTTTTATAAAGGGGGTTTATTTGGTTACACAGTTACAGTCTGAAGGCCATAAAGTCTGCAAGGTAACACATCAGCAATCGGGTACCTTCACTGGAGGATGACCAATAGTGTCCGGAAAACCTCTGCTAGCTGGGAAGGCACGTGGCTGGGATCTGCTCCAAGTTCTGGTTTCAAAATGGCTTTCTCCCAGGACATTCCCCTCTAGGCTGCAGCTCCTCAAAAATGTCACTCTTAGTTGCACTTGGGGTATTTGTTCTCTCTGAGCTTCTCTGGAGCAAGAGTCTGCTTTCAACAGCCGTCTTCAAACTGTCTCTCATCTGCAGCTCCTCTCTCAGCTCCTGTGCATTCTTCAAAGTGTCCCTCTTGGCTGTGGCTCCTCTTCAAAATGTCACTCTCAACTGCGCTGAGTTCCTTCTGTTTGTCAGCTCATTTATATGGCTCCAGTGATTTAATTTAGGCCTGAATGGGCGGGGTAACACCTCCATGGAAACTATCCAATCAGAGTCATCACCCACAGTTGGGTGGGGCACATCTCCACGGAAACACTCAAACAATTACCATCTAATCAACACTGATACATCTGCCCACACAAGATGACATCATAGATAATGGCGTTTGGGGGACATGATACATTCAAATTGGCACATACAGCTCCCTTGACCCCACTGGGTCCCTGCGCCCCAAGTCTCGCAGCAGCTTCCCCTGGCTGCCCAGACAGAAACCCCCATCCCATATTCACCCCATGGCCCCTCGCGGTGGTCTCCACCCGCACCCACTGCCCTCTGCCTGCTGACTCCCTGCCCTGCACCTTTGCCGTGTGCCCCTGACCCACGCGGCGTTCTCTGCCTCGAGCCCCTTGGGTTCCACTCGGGACCTCCTTCCAGGAAGCCTTCCCTGAGCCCCCCGTGGTCAGGCTCCTCCCTGGCAGCCCACCCAGCCTCTCTCTGGAGGGGCCGCCCCTCCCGGCTGTGGCCCTGCCCAGCACTGACCCCGCCCCCTGCCACCCCCAGCTCCAAGATCCGCATCCGGGACGGGCGGGCCAAGCCCATCGACCTGCTGGCCAAGTACATCAGCGCCGAGGACGACGACCTGGCCGTGGAGATGCACGAGCCCTACACCTTCCTCAACGGGCTCACCACGGCCGACATGGAGGACCTGCTGGAGGACATCCAGGTGCACCGCCTGGGCCCTGCCCGGACCCCTGCCCAGACCCCTAACCTCTGACCCTGTGCCCAGAGGACTTGCTCACCAGCCCCCTCCCCCAGGTGTACATGGAGCTGGAGCAGGGCAAGAACGCGGACTTCTGGCAGGACATGACCATCATCACAGAGGACGAGATCTCCAAGCTCCGCAAGCTGGAAGTGTCAGGCAAGGGGCCAGGTAACCGCGGCAACAGTGCCCCCTACCCTGGCCCCCTCTGAGAGGGCGCCTCTTATTGCCGGGCCATGGGGTGGGGGCGGCTTGGCTCGCTTAGGAGGCTCTGAGGGCATGTCAAAGCCTGGCTTTCATTAAGCGGTTCCTTAGCGTCCCCTCGGCGTCTGTGGGGTCCACACCAGCCAGGGCTTCTCCTTTGGGTGGTTTTAGATTTTGCCTGGGGCCCTCTGGGTTTGAGTGTGGGCAGGACTGGGTTCCATGCAGCTGGGGACCCCGGGCGGCCCCCATCCCAGCGCTCCCTCAGGTGTCCATTCCACGTTCGTCCGCCCCATGTTCTGTTTGTTTGGTTTTTGGTTTTGTTTTGTTTTGTTTTTTCATTAAAGTGAGATGTATGTGACATCTCACCAAGAGGGAAACTAGCTCCACACGGGGTTTCCCGCCTCCGGCACTGGTGGCAGCCGGGGCCGGATCATTGGATCATTCTCCGTGGTGGGGCCTGTCCGTCCTGGGCACTGGACGGGGTTGAGCCGCCTCTCTGGCCTCCTCCCACCTGGTGCCAGCAGCAGCCCCCACCTGGGTTGTGACAACCAAAAATGTCCCCAGAGGCCACCCTGTGTCCCCTGGGAGCAGTCACAGCCAAGAGCGGAGGTCTCCCCCCACCAACCCCACCCCAGAGTAACACCTTCCCGCCAGCCCTGCGGGGCCTTGTCTCCCTGCTGCTCACCACATCCTCAGGCCTGAGGGGCTGCCGCCGGGTGGGGGCCCAGGACTCAGCCTCGGTGCACCCCTCCCCAGGGGTCCCCTGGAGTATCAGTCACTCTCGAGCTAGGAGGTCGGTGATGGTTTCCTTCTGTGCTGGTTTGCTAAAGCTGCCAGAACACAATTCACCAGAAAAGGGTTGGCTTTTACGACAGGGATTTATTAGTTCACAAATGGACAGTTCTGAGGCTGCGGAATGTCCCGGTGAAGGCAGCCACAGGATGATACCTTCTCCGAAGAGAGGCCGATGGCACCCAGGGTTCCTGTGTCCCCAGGGAAGGCACGTGCCGGAGTCTGCTGGGCCTCTCCCGGATTAGCTTCTGGACTCCATGGCTTTCTCCAGAATGTCTCTGAGCTTCTGTCTTAGGGTCTCTCTCAGCATCTCCCGGGGGCAGACTTGGGATTAACGCATATTTAGCTTCTCTCCAAAATGCCTCTCAGCTTCTCGCAGTTCTCTTTCTCCGTAAACTCTTACAGGACTCCAGCAAGGGGTCACGTCTCCATGGAAACAACCTAACCCAAAGGCCCCACCCACAGTAGATCTGCCCCCACAAGAGTGGATTAAAAGAACGTGGCCTTTTCTGGGTACATAACAGCTCCAAACCAGCATACCTTCCTTTTAGGAAAAAGAACAACGCCTCTTTCTCTTTCCACTTGAGGGTGGCTTTTTCTCTGAGGTAACTCTTGGGGCTTCCGGCGTCTTGCTCGGTCCCTCCAGCGGGCCACAGCCTCCAGTGCCTTCCAGAGAGAGAAAAGGAAGGAAAGTTCTCTTGACATCTTCCTACTCTCCCGCCGGCTGCCCATGGGGCTGGGGATAGAATCCCAGGGGCCGGTCGTGTGGCAGAACCCCAAAAGTTATGGCTGTGGATCCCACAGCCTACAGCGGGTTCAAATCCAGCCCTCTGCCAGCCCCGTGCCCGTGGGCAGTGAGTCCCTTTGCCCCCACAGAGCTCAGCGTCCCTGTGACGAGGACTGAGCCACTGAATAGTCGTAAAGCGCTTAAAGCAGTGGGCCCTAAGCCTGCCCTGGGACCCCCAGTGGCAGCCTCTCCCTCCTCTCCCTCCTGCCCCTCCTCCCCCTCCTCCTCCTCGGTGCCCAACTCCCCGCCCTCCCCCGGCCAAACCCCTCAGCTCGTCCCTGGCCCATTGCTTCCCCTTTGCCCCTTCCACCCCCTGCCAGGACGAGTTGCCCCCCAGTTGTCATCCTGGGACTTCCTGCCTCCTTCCTGGGAGTTTCCCTCGTCCGCAGCTGCCTCGGAGCCCCTCTTTCTGGGAATCCCCCATCTCCCTTTTTCGGAGCTCACGCCCTTGTCTTGGTGGGGTGCCGCCTCCAGAGACTTCTCAGGAAGGAAGCAAAGTTCTCTGGCATTAGAAATGCGTCTAAGAAACCACCCCCTCTCCCCTCCTAAGGGGGGTGCAGCGCAGCTGGGTATGGGGTCCTGGCCTGCAGGGCCTGTGCCTTCAGAAGGGGGAGACCCATCCCTGTGGGCTGCGGATGAGTCCCAGAGGATGTTTTCCCAGTGTCCCCTGCTTCCAGAGCCCCCTGATGCTCCGGGTCCCCAGGCCACCTGCCAGCCTCCAAGGGCCCCGTCATGTCCCTTCTCCGTCTGCCACGTCAGCCTTCCCTTCTCCCGTGTCATGGGCTGGGCTCTGTCTCTCAGCTCCCCGGGGGCTGCGTGACAAAGCACCGGGGGGGCTCAGAGCAGCAGCAACGTGTGAGACCAGGGTGGTGGCCGGCCACGCTCCCTCGGAATTTTGGGGGGAAGAAACTTCTCCGCGCCCCTCTGCTGGGCCCTCCCTGGCGGTTCTTGGCCTGTGGCCACCTCGCCTCACTCCCTGCCTCTGTCTCCACAGGCCTTGGCCCCTCCGTCCGCCTCCGCATCCAGATTTCCTCTTATAAGGCCAGCGGGCTCATTGGATCACGGCCCGTCCTAATCTGGCTTGGCCCCGTCTTAACTGATTCCATCTGAATTGACCCTATTTCTAAATAAGGTCATGTTCGCCGGCCCGGGGATTAGGGCTTGAACCTGTCTTTTAGGGGGACCCAGTTTAACCCACAGCACAGACTCAGGTGTCTCCACATGTCCCCGAGATGGAGTTTCTGTCCCTGTCCCTTGTTTCACGTGGTTTCCGGGAGAAGGGGCCCCACCTGGCACCTCCTCCGTCTTTTTAATCAAGTTGGTTTTTTGTCTTCGTACCTGGAAGATTCTGAGGCTCCACGTCCTGCTTCCGTGCCCCTCCCCGGCGGTCCCCGCTGTCACCCCTTCTCCCTGCTGCATGGCTTCCTCTTGTGTCCTGGCGCTTGTCCTAGGCGTAGACGGACAGACTGCCCGTTCTTTGTCACGACCGCAGTGCATTCCTTGTTGCCCTCACCGTCCCCCCATTGCCACCAGACCTTTGAATGCCCTCAAACAGCTCAGCCAGCCCCGATCTGCTCATCTCTAAGCATGACTTGGCATCCCCTTGATTTCTGTGTGGTCGGCACCACCGAGGGCTTTCTCCTTGGGTTTTAAGTTTTCAACAGCGGCTTCATCAGCTCGAGTGAGAGCAGGAGCAGGTCCCTCCCGGCCAGGCATGGGAGGAGGCCTGGGGTTCTAGTTTGGTTCCCTGATCTTCTCACCCCCACGATAGGTTGAGGCTGGGGTGCTGGCCCGGCCCGGCTGGGGCAGCTCAGGACATCCACGAAGGGCTGAATCCTGGGAATCTGGCTCCTGAGGCCCTGTCCGATCTGCCGTCCAGCAGGGGTTGGCGAGGCCGGCTTTGAGCAGGGAACATGTCCACTGGCAGCTGTGAACCCCGTGCTCCTCTGAGCCTGGTGGGGTGGGAGGAAAGCAGAGTCCAATGAGGGTGCCGACCTTGGAAAGCTCCCCCACCCCCCACCCCCGTGCAGATTCCCCGAGGTCCTCCCATTTCTGAGACAGAGAAGCATGGCCGATTTCCCTCATTCTCCTGCAGTTCACTGCTTGTTCTCAGACGTGAGGAATGAGTCATGTTTCCTTTGGGCAGAGTCAGGAATGGATTCCTGCATTTCCCTTTTCACTGTCATCCTCTTATCTCAGTTTACAGATGAGTAGGAATTATTTTAGCCAAAGCTCTGGGTTTAAGGAGAATGACTTGGTTTTCCTCTCTCAGATGTGACAAGGGTGTGGAGCATGCCCTCCCCCACTACGCTGCCACTTACCTGCCACTGCTGCTCGTCCTGGTGGCCAACCCCATCCTCTTCCAAAAGACAGTGACCACAGGTGAGTGATAGGGACGTTCTCCAGGCACAGGGCCTCGGGCCGGGACTCAGAAAATGAGCCAAAGCACTTGGCACACTTGACTTCCCAGAATGACGGGTCATGCTTCTGGAATTACCCAGGGCCATTGACCTCCTTTGTCATCCTCCAGAGACGTAAGCAGAACCCAGTTGGAGAAAGCGAGCAGATTTAGTAAGAGAAAGTGAGCAAGCCTCTTTAGTCACGGGCTGCATAAGTTCTTCAGCAAGGTTGTTCAAACCTTCTGTGCTGGGCTCATCTCTGTCTGCCCCTCGTGTGCTTTGGAGGCCCCAGGCATGGCCTTGGGACAGTGTGGAGGGGAGATGGAGCAGAGGCAGAGGGCAGCAGAGTGGGGGGTGTCTGGGACTCCCATGATGCCCTTGGCCTTTGTCTTCCCTCCATAGAAGCCTCCCGCTGTGGGGCAGGAAGCAGGAAGTCGAGCACAGGAAATGGGTCAACTGTGATGGTGAGAGCCAAATAAGAGGAATGTAGTGAGTCAGCAGAGTGCTGGGGAGGGAGCTCTTGGCTGAGGCTCCCACACCCAGCCCCACTGGGACCCTCCAGAAAGCGTGATCTGCAGCAGTCACCCCACCTCCCCGCGCTGCCCTGCATTTCTCAAGTGCAGAATGGGAATAAGGAAGTGTACCTTAACAGTGAGGGCAGTTGAGGATCAGCTGTTGATTGTAGAACTTTAAAACACTTAAAATACCCCACCAGTCATAATAGGAAATCACTGTGGCTCTCTGGGCCAGTCTTTTCATATCTACATTTAAAATGTGTATTGATTGTAGCTTTTTTTTTTAAGAAACAAAATTCCATTAAAAATAGGGATTCAATTACATGAAATAAATGAAGACAACTTACAGAAAAAAGTCGGGAAAGAAAGACACTAAGACGTTAACAGTGGCTGTCTCTGCATCATTAATTCTTCTCAAAGCTTTTGTATATTTTCCAACTTGCCTATAAGGAGAAATCTTACATTTTTCAATATTTTATAATAACAAGCACACATTACTTTCATAATAGGGAAAACAAGCCTCATGAATTGTAGTTCCTAAATTAGCAAAATCCAAATATGTTCTAGAGTTGAGTATATAGTAATAAACCAGGCTAATTTCTGCGTCGTGACACATGTACTGTGGTTCTGCAAGGTGTTAATATTGGGGGAAGCTGGGTAAAGACTATCAGTTTACAGGAGCCCTCTGTACTATCTTTACAACTGTTACGTAAATCTAAAATTATTTCAAAGTAGAAGTAAAATTTTATAAATACGCGTTCCCTAGGGTCCATGAGGACTCCAATTGAGACTCTTCTGGCCCTGCTTGTGGACACACTTCTGCTTTGATTCCCTTCCCTGTTACTCAGAAAATGTAAATAAGGAATAATATATATAGTTCTGTTTTCTTTACAGTGGCCTCTTTACTAAAAGGAAGACAAGGCATCTATACAGAGAATGAGAGACGGACGGGAGCTGTGCTCAAGATCCGATTTTTCAAAATAATGCTAGTTCTGTT
Source organism: Choloepus didactylus (assembly GCF_015220235.1). NCBI lineage: Eukaryota > Metazoa > Chordata > Mammalia > Pilosa > Megalonychidae > Choloepus > Choloepus didactylus. The sequence continues at coordinate 441,264 of NC_051334.1, read as the reverse complement.
TCTTTGGTAACTTCCTTCTCTGATTTCATACATTGCCAGTGGGAAGGGATATGAACAAAAATTTGCCACTTTGCTGGTGCTAGTGTGACCTGGAAGTTTCAAAGGGCAGAATCTTCAAAAAGGAAATCTTTGAAACTGTGCTAGGGGCCTTTGAGGAAATGTGCAGAGGACAGGAAAGCAAGTCCACAGCTCATCAATTTCTGGAAAAGTACTCAGATTCACCAAAGTATATATAAAGCCCTCAGAAAGAGAAGTCTCGAGTTGAGTTTTCAAACATCCCAACCATATGCATCTGGTGTTTCATCCCATTGCCGGGGTAAACATCAAAATACAGCACTTGCCCGTGCTTTTTAAATTCACCCTTTGACATCCCCCTTGACACCAGAATTCCTGTGTCTAACAGAAGGACAAGGACACATCTTGGGTGTGATGACTCAGAGCTCAGTCAAGACAGGCAGAGAGCAGGGTGAGCAACATTTCTGTCCTCGGTTTTCCCCAGTACTGCTTTCCTGCCCCAAAGTCTCAGGTGGTTGCTTTGAATACAGACGTGTAACCAACGAGGGTATGATTGGAATCAGAAAACCCTGCAGTGGGGTGAAGTGATACTTGAGGGACACGGCTTGCCTCTGTGGTGTTAATAATTCACCTGATAGGAGGAGGTGTGTTTGGACACGCTCCTAGGAGGCACATAAATTATCTCCCTCTGAAATACCCTCAGCCTGCCATTTCAAACTTCACTAGCCACCAACAATAAAATTAGAAAATTCCAACATTTAATGTCAAAATAAGATTTGTTTTGATCTCCTTCAAAGTGTTAGCTGACTCCTCAAATGAAGAGTGGATTCTGGGTAATTTGATACAGTGCTAGAACCTCATGTCCTGGAGAGGTGCTGAGTGTTACCAGGATTTTTTCATCTGTACCTTAGTCTGAGAAGAGGAATTATATTTCTTAAATTCCTGATATGTGGGTTCCCTGCAGCTCCTGCCTGCTGAAGTGGGCAACCCTCTGCCTCCACCGAGAGTTAGGACTTTAGGCTTCAGTAGAAACCATCTCCCTGCAAGCCCAGCATTTAAAAATGAATTTTGTTGTGTTTCCTCTTTACTTATGGGCCATTTTCTTTCTAACAGCTGGTTGCCAAATATCATCAATGAAAGCCTTTTATTCTATCTTGAAATGCAACCGGATATCAATGGAGGCGCCTTGAGATCTGTCAGAAATGCAGCCAAGACCACGTGGTTTATTATGGTAGGTCGATGATTTTAAATTTTCAAGAAGCCACAGGGAAAAAAACCCTGAATCATGAGGTATTATTAAATATATAATGGGTTGAATAAGTTCTGTGTTGCCTTCACCTGGCCTTGGCGTACAAGTCAGCTGGCCTCATTCTTGTTGGAACATTAGTAAATGGTCCGACCCTTGCACTTCGATTTGTGTATCACACGTTTCAGGCAGATGCACAATATCATGGAATTTATCCTGAAGCAGTGTTTCAGACCATGCCAGAGCCATAGGATGAAGATTCTTTGTAGCATTAGCCCTAATTGTTAAGTATTATAGGCAATGGAAAATTCCATCAAAAAGGAATAGCTAAGTCCATTAGGGTCTTTTATCTTGAGTGAATATTATGTAATATTCACTCAAAATGATTATGAAACCTCTAGTGTTAAGTGACAAATTGTAGGCCATAAAATTATACTATATACAATTACATAAAACATATGCATGAAAAATATATTGGATGGGAATACAGGAAATGATTGTTGGCAGGTAAGAGTGGAAGTGCCTTGGGTAGATATTCCTCCCAAGTATTTTCACTCCATCGTGTTTATGATGACAAATATCTACTTGAGCTCTTGGAGGGGAGGTGGACTTTGAGCTACACGGAATTACAATTTATGTTGCTTTTGAGTTGGGGAAACTCTGAGTACAAGGACTTGAAAGTAAGACTGGGATGCACTGCCTGGTCCCAGCGCTTTGCTGGGCGTTTCACTTGGGTCCTTGGGTTTTCTTTATGTGCATTTACTGCACACACGTGGACGAGGGTTTTAGCCTCAGGAACTTTTGTTAAGTCCAGTCCTGCTGAAGAAGCACGAGGCAGCAACACATGAGAGCCCCCAGGGCTCTATGGACACCCCTTGAAAACCAGGCAGGTGGTGTTGGATCCAGGGAAACGCATTTTATTAGCTGGGCAACCCAGGATGATTGCAAGGAGTCTGCACATTGGCAAAAGGAGGCCTACTTTTGTTCTTTTCAAAAATAGGCTCAATAGTGCAGTTTTGGATAATGGGCTTCTCTCTTGGTCTCTGCCTCTTTTACTCTTAAAAACGCCATTGCTGTGATTGTTATTTGGGAAAGGGGTGCTGATTAGTAGAAGGCCTGGCTGAAAGTTAGCTGAGTGGGTTGTTTACTTGATGGTCCTATATGCAGAAGTAGAGCGCTGTCCTTGGGCTCTCCAGACATTCGCCCGTTGAATTTCACCATCAGTCCAAGACCTTGGTCACTCCTTCATTAAACTGAAGGATGTCCAGCTCTTTGAAGGCAGTGGATCAGGCTTCCCCTTATTCCACCCTTGCTTGTCCATGGAGGAAAATGCTTAAGATAGCGTAGATATTTGCTGATTTGTCCAGACTTCAGCATTTTTCTGTTCTCTTTATTTTCCTTTTCTTTATGGTGGGGGTTGGGAGATAGACTCTCTACACATTGCTGGCCAAAAGAAATTTTCCTAAGCAATTTTAGTATGATATTTTCTATGGGACCAGTAAATGAACATTTCTAATACCTTTTCCTAATGAAAAAATATCATGTTGTTACATTAGCTACTCATTGCAACCAAAATATTCTTTATTAATAATAAAAAGCAGCATTCATTGTTTTTTTTGGGCTTATGCAGCTTTGGTTCCAATTGGCTTCTATGCCAAATGCTAAACCAAAGGCTAGAGTCATCTTCATTAGAGAGAGAATTAAAATTATTTTACTAGAAAGGTGCAGTTGACTTCGTGACCAGCTGCGTTTACCCTGCAGGAAGTTGGGAAAATATTTTGTAGGTGGTCGGAAATTTGGGGCTCCTTCCTCCCGCTCCCTGCCCCCACCCCTCCTACCCCACCCTTCCTTTCCCCTACTCCTTCCCCCTCCTTCTCCCCTCAACCCCAGCCCCGTTTTTCAGGCGCACTTTGTGCAGTACAGAGAGCCAATCTTTGTCATGCCCCAGACCGACCTTCCGAGCCACTTCCAAGCGAGCCAGCCCTGCGGGTTTACCCACCTCGGTGAGCACAGAGTGCTCTGCTGGGTTCCCGCCACCCTGCCCTGACCGCCATGCGTCTCTCTGCCCTCTCGCCCTCCCAGGGAATCCTGAATCCAGCCCAGGGGTTTCTCTTGTCTCTGGCCTTCTACGGCTGGACAGGGTGCAGCCTGGCTCTTCAGAACCCCAGGAAGGAGATGCAGTGGGAATCGATGGTGACCTCAGCCACCCAGCCAGCGTCCTGCCCGGTGGGGTCCGGACCCCGCGCAAAGGGCGCCCCCGGGAAGATGGCGCCTGGCGGTGGGCACACGTTGGAGGAGACCCCGAGCGTGCTGTCTGAAGGTAACTCCCCAAGGCCCCCGGAGGCCTCATCCCATACACAGCAGGCAGCGCTGCATCCGCGGAATGGCAGGTTAGAGGCCCTGGCCTTGACGGGTGTCTTGCATTCCATCATCAACCTCGCCTTTTAATATTTTAATGATCCTTTTTTGGTGATTAAGCATTGCTTTAATTTTTAAACAGCTCACCTTTGACCAGGGGGCATTTGGAATAGGAGATAAAGTGCACTTCAAACCCTTTCCATTTAATGTCTACTGGGAGACAATGAGTGGTACTACCACCTCTTTAGATAGAGTGTAGGCTCAGTTAAATTCATTCAGCTCTCTTGGGGCATTCGATATGAAAAGTCAAACAGCCCATGCTGGCTCTTGTTATCTGGCCTCTTCATTTAAAGGCTAACATTGTTGTCTTCAAACTGTGCTCTGCGGAACCCTAGGGTGACCTTTAGCTGTTGCTTCAGGCATTTTGCAAATGATCCAAATTCCATTTCAAAGTTCAGACTCAATTCTGTGGTAAAAAATATGCATGCGCAAATGTGTCATCTACCAAATATTCCCACGGGAAGTCCCCACCCTATGAAATTGTCGGCCAGCGTGGCTCAGCTGTGTGCGGAGCTCCAGAGAGTGGTTCTCCTGCTCTAGCTGTGTGCACATGGTCCTGAGAGTGCAAAGTGAACTCAACTTAAAAACTGTTACTATTTGCCGCTACTTACCCTTACTAATGCTCTTCAATTCTGTGCCCTTCTGCAGCTCTCTCCTTTCTTTTCTTTTCTTTCTTTCTTTTTTTTTTCTTGTTTCCATCTGGTAGAATTCCCTTTACTATTTCTTGTTGGGCAGGTCTCTTGTTAACAAATTCTCTCAGCATTTGTTTATGAAAATTTTAACTCTCCCTCACTATTGAAGGAGAGAGTTGCTGGATAAAGGATTCTTGGCTGGCAGTTTTTCTCTTTCAGGATCTTAAATATGTTGTACCACTGCCTTCTCGCCTCCATGGTGCTGGTTGAGTAGTCAGTACTTAGTCATTTTTTTTGTTTTCCAATTCGGTTTTGAGATATATTGACTTACCTTACAGTCATCCACAGTATACAATCAATTGTTCACAGTATCACCATATAGTTGTCCATTTATCACCAAGATCAATTTTTGAACATTTTCATACTCCAAAAAAATAAAATAAGAATAAAAATACAAGTAAAGAAGAACACCCAAAACATCTCATCCCCCCTATTATTTATTTACTTTTTATCACGATTTATCTATTCAGCTGTCCATCCCCTGGGTAGAGGGAGTGTGAGCCACAAGGTTTTCACAGTCACACAGTCACACTGTGTAAGTTGTTTAGTTCTACAATCATCTTCAGGAATCAAGGCTACTGGGTTGCAGTTCAATAGTTTCAGGTAATTCCTTCTGGCTATTCCAATACACTAAAAACCAAAAAGGGGTATCTACATAATGCATAGGAATAACCTCCAGAATGACCTCTCAGCTCAATTGGAGATGTCTCAGCCAGTGAAACTTAATTTTGTTTGATTTCTCTTCCCCCTTTTGGTCAAGAAGGCTTTCTCAATCCTACCATGCTGGTTCCAAGCTCAGCCCCAGGAACCATGTCCCATGTTGCCAGGGAGATGTACACCCCTGGGAATCATGTCCCACATAGTGGGGAGAGCAGTGGGTTTACCTGCTGAGTGGGCTTAGAGAGAGAGGCCACATCTGAGCCAGAAAAGAGGTTTTCTGGTGTAGACTTAGGCAGAATTGTAAGTAGGCTTAGCTTCTCTTTTGCAGTAGCCAACTTCTTAAGGTCAAGCCCCAAGATTGAGGGTGTGGCCTTCTAAATTGGCAGTCCACAATGCTTGTGAGAATATGAGTAATTCCTCAGGTGGGGAAGTTTAATATTGCTACATTTTTCCCCAGTTCATCAGGGGGGCTTTGAAAATACATTTTTATTCTCTGTACATATATATATCCGGGTTTCACACTAACCTGTACAAAGCAACCAAATCTCATTCCCTATTCACAGTTCCATGTAATTATGCATAGGAATAATACACTGACTATACATGTTAAATTATTTAGTGTGCTGCAGAAAATATAGGTTTTGCTCCAAATAAACATCTCTTCCTTTGGTTTCACACAAAAGTTGAAATTTTAAAATGCAAGGATTATTGTCCTTTACACATTAGTCTGATTTGCTTTAGTCCTAACCTGATCCACTTCATTCATATCTCTAATTAATACCTGATCTCTTTTTCAGCTTCTTTAACAGTTGCTGGATGGGGTAATGCTGACATTCATAGCTGCCTAACTCTGGCTCTGAGTCTAGGTGTCACATAGATACTTGAAGTTCCAGGGACTGACCAGGTTATAGACCAAGAGCTCAGCATCTCAGAATTTAGAGATAACCATCACAACCCAGGAATACATGTGACTGCTGTAAGAGCTTGCAATCTAGGGGCCTTTACAATAAGTCTTCCCCTGATAACCTGTGCTCTAAGATTCAATTCTCAGAGTTTGCACTTATAGTTAGTCCATATTAGTGAGGTGTTACAATGTTTGTCTTTTCTCTTCTGGCTTATTTCACTCAAAATGCTGTCCTGAAGATACATTCACTTAGTTGCATACTCACAACTTCCTTTCTTCTTGTAGCCGCTCAGTATTCCATTGTATGCACACACCACAGTTCACCATTCTATTCATCAGTCGACATACTCTTAAGTCACCTCCATCCATTGCAAATCATGAATACTGCCGCCATAAATACATGTTCAAATGTCCGTTTATATTCCTGCTCTCAGTTCTTCCAAATATATAGCCAATAAGAAGTTACAGGACCTTATGGCACCCACATACTTAGTTTCTTGTGGAACCATCACACTGTCCTCCAGATGGGCTGCACCGTTCTACTTCCCCACCACAGTACTTAGTATGTGGTTTCCCTTGTATGTGGTGCATCGCTTCTCTCTTTCTGCTTTTAGGGCTTTCTCATTCTCTTCAACATTTGACAATCTGATGAGTATATGTCTCAGGGGCAGTCTATTTGGATTTTCTCTGTTTGGAGTTCATTGTGCTTCTTGGATTTGCATATATATGTCTTTTGTAAGGGTTGTGAAGTTTTCCCCAACTATTTCCTTGAATATTATTCCTAACCTCTTTATCTTCTGCTGGGTACACCAATGATTCTTTTATTTGTGTGCATCATGTTTTCTATCATTTCCCTGAGATCCGTTTCAAATTTTTTAAAGTTTTTCCTCTATTTTTTCTTTTGTGTATTTGCATTCAATTGATCTGTCCTCTAATACTAATTCTTTCTTCTGCCTCTTCAAATCTGTTGTTGTGTGTCTCTAGTATATTTTAAATTTGATCTACAGTCTCTTATTTCCATAAGATCTGTTATTTTTCTGTTTACTCTTTAGCAGAACCACAGCTTGCTGGAGTGCACTTTCCCTGTCTTCCCAGCAGATGGCAATCTTGAGCCACCTCTTACCCCCAAGCCAGCTTTTCATTGACTGTGGCTGCATGATGGGCTGGTTCACACCAGCTGGAAATCCAATCAGTGCAGAAGTTCTCTGTGTGCACTGGGGATTGCCAGCCCTCAGAATAGTGGGTGGGCTCTGTGCAGTTCAGCAGAGTCCACTTAAGGGCACAGTGAGTCTGGTGATTCCCAAGCTTCCAAGTGGGTACCTTCAGGCTGTGGGGTTTCAGGTCTCACACTTTCCAGCCCTAGGTCAGCTGAAAATTGCCCTGCCTCCTAGCTGGCCCCCAAGGACCCTGCCTGCCATGTGCCTGTAAGCACCTGTGATGGCATCTGTGATTCATTCTGGTATCCTCATTTCTCCCTATCTCTTGCCCATGCTCCCATGGGCCTTCATGGAGGAAGAGTAACTGCACCAATTTTTCTGTGTGCTGTCAAGACAGGTCCACTGGTTCCCGTGTTCCCTCACGGGAGCTCTGGGCCACAGGACTGAGAGGGGTTATCTCCCCAGCTAATTGCTGATAAGGGTGTGCAGGAGTGGAGAGCTCCTCCCACCCCTGCTCAGATGGCTGGCGTACAGCTGCCAGCCCCAGTGGCAGACTGAGTTGAATAAACTCAGCCTGTCCTTTCAGATGTAATTTCTCTGCTCTTACAACCAAGTCCCCCCTGTATATTTTAGAGGTCCTTCTCTGGCTGCTAGTACCCTGGAATGACTGTTCCAGTCATTTATTGCCTTTTCTCTAGTTATTCCATGGGGGGAAGTTTGCATGGCCTTATCTATTCTGCCATCTTCCCTGAAGTTCCTTATCTATATTAATTCTTGGTCTCATCAAAGTGAGCTGAGGCCCAGCCCTTCTGCAAAATCTCAATCAGTATTTTTTTACATGAAACTTTATTTAGATATATTCACTCACCATACAATCCATTCAAAGTATACACTCAGTGGCTCACAGTATCATCATATAGTTGTGCATTCATCACCACATTCAATTTTAGAACATTTTCATTACTCCAAAATAAAAAAAAATAAAAGTGAAAAAGGATACCCAAAACATCCCATACCCCTTATCCTCCACCCACGTAGTATTTATATGTATTTTTTGTCTTTGTTTTATTACTCGTTTGTCCATACACTGGGTAAAGGGAGAGTCAGTCACAGGGTTTTTCCAATCACACGGTTACACAATAAAAGCTATTTAGTTAACCAATTATCATCAAGAATCAAGTCTACTGGATTACAGGTCAATAGATTCTGGCATTTCCTTCTACCTTTACACTAGAAACTGAAAAGATTTATCTATATAATAAGAACAACCTCCATCTCTTTAAAATCTCCTAACCACTGGAACTTCATGTTGTTTCATTTCTCTTCCTCCCTTTGGTCCAAGAAGGCTTTCTCAATCCCATGATGCCAGGGCCAAGCTCATCCCTGTGAGTCACGTTCCACGTAGAGGGGAGTGCAGTGAGTTCACCTGCAGGGTTGGTTTAGAGAGAGAGGCCACATCTGAGCAAGAAAACAAGTTCTCTCTGGGTGACTCTTAGGCATAATTATAAGTAGGCTTAACCTCTCCTTTGCAGGAATACATTTCGTAAGTGCAAGCCCCAGGGTCAAGATCTTCACTTACTAAACTGAGGGTCCCTATTGCTTGTGAGAATATCAGGAATTCCCCTGGTGAGAAAGTTTAACATTTCCACATTTTTCCCCCAGTCCCTCAAGGGGACTTTGCAAGTACTTTTAAATTTTCTGCCCCAAATACTCTGTATCAGGGTATTATGTTAACCTTTACAGAATAACAAGATCTCCTTCTCTATTCTAGGTTCCATGTAATTGTGTTGTTTAAATAAACTGACCATATGGGTTAAATTAGAAGGTATGCTACAGAGGATATAAATTTTGTACCAAGTAAACATTTGTTACCTAACAGCTAAAACTCAGGATGTGACTGTTTAAATCTAGGAACCTTTACAATAAGCCTTGTTGAACATTCTGTACTCCTGCATCTTCAATTGCCCAATCTCTTCCCATGTTCTATCCCCTGATATCCAATGCTCTTGAATTCAATTCTCAGCATTTGGTCATTATAATTAGTTTATATTAGTGAAGACTTACAATATTTGTCCTTGTATTTCAGGCTTATTTCACTCAACATAACATCCTCAAGGTCCATTCTAGTTGTATGCCTCGCAACTTTATTCCTTCTTGCAGCTGTTCATTATTCCATTGTACACATACACCACAGTTCACCCTTCCATTCACCCATCATGCACCCTTAGGCCACCTCCATTCATTGCAAATCATGAACACTGTCACCATAAACACCAGTGTGCAAATGCCTATTCATGTCCCTGCTCTCAGTTCTTCCAAGTATATACCAATTAATTGGGTTGGAGGATCATTTGGCAACCCTATACTTAGCCTCCTGTGGAACCACCACACTGTCCTCCAGAGCGGCTGCACCGTTCTACTTCCCTACCAACAGTGAATAGCTATATACATCTCTCTCCACATGTTCTCCAGCACTTGTATCCTTCTGTTTATTTTTTAAAGTTTTATTCTCACACCATACAATCCATCCTAAGTGAATAATCAATAGCTCCCAGTATAATCACATGGTTATGCATTTACCACCATAATCTACATGAGAACATTTCAGTTTCTTCCCCAAAGAAAGAAGAAAAAAAAAAAAGGATAAAGAATAAAAAAATAATAAAGGAGAAACACTACCACCAACAACCAGAATCTCAATCCCCTCCCTAATATCCCCCCCCATTGATATTTAGCTTTGGTGTATTGCCTTTGTTACAATTAATGGAAGAATATTATGATGTTACTGTTTACTATAGACCCAAGTTTTGCATTGATTGTATTTTCTCCCACATACCATCCCATTTTCAACACCTTGCATTGTTGATATTCTCTTTTTCTCCCACATGCAAAAACTTTCTTACATTTCTACATTTAATCACATCATTGTCCACTCCATGTTTTGCTAAGTCATACAATCCCTGTTTTTATCCTCCATCTTTCCTTAAGGTGTCATATATGCCGCTAGCCTTCCTCTTTCAGCCATACTCACACTCACCTTTGTTCATTATACTTACAATATTGTGCTCCCATTAGATAGTATTATACTATCCATTTCTGGATCTTTACAGTAAATTCTGTTGAACATTCTGTGCTACTGCAGCATCAAATGCCCAATCTCTACCCTCTTTCTACCTCCTGATGACCTGTGTTCTTAACTTTAACTCTCAGAGTTTGCTCTTTATAGTTAGTTCATATTGTTGAGACCATGCAGCATTTGTCCTTTTGTTTCTGGTGAATTTCACTCAACATAATGTTCTCAAGGTTCATCCACATTGCTGCATGCATCATGACTTTATTTTTCAGCTCTGTAATATTCCCTTGTATGTATATACCACAGTTTCTTTATCCACCCGTCCATTGATGGACATTTGGGTTGTTTCCATCTCTTGGCAATCATGAGTAATGCCACTATAAACATTGGTTTACAAATGTCCGTTCATGTCTTATCCTTCAATTCCTCTAAGTATATACCTAGTGTGCTGGTTTGAACCTGTTATGTACCCCAGAAAAGCCCATGTTCTTTTTTTTATTGTGGAACATAACTTATTTACATAGAAGTAATAACTTTCCAAGTGCAATTTAACAAGTAGTTAGAGAGGAATTTCAAATAATGTTATGGGTTACAGTTACAGAGTTTCAGTTATTTCCTTATTGTAAAATATATCATATGCAAAAAGGTGATAACTCTCAAAGTATGATTTATTTTTTTTTTATTTTTTATTTTTTTTTAATCATCATTTTATTGATATATATTCACATACCACGCAGTCATACAAAACAAATTGTACTTTCGATTGTTTACAGTACCATTACATAGTTGTACATTCATCACCTAAATCAATCCCTGACACCTTCATTAGCACACACACAAAAATAACAAGAATAATAATTAGAGTGAAAAAGAGCAATTGAAGTAAAAAAGAACACTGGGTACCTTTGTCTGTTTGTTTGCTTCCCCTACTTTTCTACACATCCATCCATAAACTAGACAAAGTGGAGTTTGGTCCTTATGGCATTCCCAATCCCACTGTCACCCCTCATAAGCTACATTTTTATACAACTGTCTTCGAGATTCATGGGTTCTGGGTTGTAGTTTAATAGTTTCAGGTATCCACCACCAGCTACCCCAATTCTTTAGAACCTAAAAAAGGTTGTCTAAAGTGTGCGTAAGAGTGCCCACCAGAGTGATCTCTCGGCTCGTTTTGGAATCTCTCTGCCACTGAAGCTTATTTCATTTCCTTTCACATCCCCCTTTTGGTCAAGAAGATGTTCTCCATCCCACGATGCCGGGTCTACATTCCTCCCCGGGAGTCATATTCCACGTTGCCAGGGAGATTCACTTCCCTGGGTGTCTGATCCCACGTAGCGGGGAGGGCAATGATTTCACCTTTCAAGTTGGCTTAGCCAGAGAGAGAGGGCCACATCTGAGCAACAAAGAGGCATTCAGGAGGAGACTCTTAGGCACAAATACAGGGAGGCCTAGCCTCTCCTTTGCAGCAACCGTCTTCCCAAGGGTAAAACTTATGGTAGAGGGCTCAACCCATCAAACCACCAGTCCCCTATGTCTGTGGTCATGTTAGCAACCATGGAGGTGGGGTAGGCGAATACCCCTGCATTCTCCACAGGCTCCTCAAGGGGGCACTACATCTTTTTTTTTTTTTTTCCTTGTTTGTCTTTTTACTTTTTTTTTTTTTTTAACTTTCCCTTCGTTTTTAAATCAACTGTATGAAAAAAAAAAGTTAAAAAGAAAACAAACATACAATAAAAGAACATTTCAAAGAGACCATAACAAGGGAGTAAGAAAAAGACAACTAACCTAAGATAACTGCTTAACTTCCAACATGTTCCTACTTTACCCCAAGAAAGTTACATAATATAGCAACATTTCAGTGAACTTGTTCCTACTACATCCATCAGAAATTAACAGACCATAGTCATTTCTGGGCATCCCCAGAACGTTAAATAGCTTATCTGTTCTTCTTGGATTATTATTCCCCCTTCCTTAATTGCTCTCTACTGCTAGTTCCCCTACATTCTACATTATAAACCATTTGTTTTACATTTTTCAAAGTTCACATTAGTGGTAGCATATAATATTTCTCTTTTTGTGCCTGGCTTATTTCGCTCAGCATTATGTCTTCAAGGTTCATCCATGTTGTCATATGTTTCACCAGATCGTTCCTTCTTACTGCCGTGTATTATTCCATCGTGTGTATATACCACATTTTATTTATCCACTCATCTGTTGAAGGACATTTGGGTTGTTTCCATCTCTTGGCAATTGTGAATAATGCTGCTATGAACATTGGCGTGCAGATATCTGTTCGTGTCACTGCTTTCCGATCTTCCGGGTATATACCGAGAAGTGCAATCGCTGGATCGAATGGTAGCTCTATATCTAGTTTTCTAAGGAACTGCCAGACTGACTTCCAGAGTGGCTGAACCATTATACAGTCCCACCAACAATGAATAAGAGTTCCAATTTCTCCACATCCCCTCCAGCATTTGTAGTTTCCTGTTTGCTTAATGGCAGCCATTCTAACCGGTGTTAGATGGTATCTCATTGTGGTCTTAATTTGCATCTCTCTAATAGCTAGTGAAGCTGAACATTTTTTCATGTGTTTCTTGGCCATTTGTATTTCCTCTTCAGAGAACTGTCTTTTCATATCTTTTGCCCATTTTATAATTGGGCTGTCTGTACTATTGTCATTGAGTTGTAGGATTTCTTTGTATATGCAAGATATCAGTCTTTTGTCAGATACATGGTTTCCAAAAATTTTTTCCCATTGAGTTGGCTGCCTCTTTACCTTTTTGAGAAATTCCTTTGAGGTGCAGAAACTTCTAAGCTTGAGGAGTTCCCATTTATCTATTTTCTCTTTTGTTGCTTGTGCTTTGGGTGTAAAGTCTAGGAAGTGGCCTCCTAATACAAGGTCTTGAAGATGTTTTCCTACATTATCTTCTAGGAGTTTTATGGTACTTTCTTTTATATTGAGATCTTTGGTCCATTTTGAGTTAATTTTTGTGTAGGGGGTGAGGTAGGGGTCCTCTTTCATTCTTTTGGATATGGATATCCAACTCTCCCAGCCCCATTTGTTGAAAAGACCATTATGGCTCAGTTCGGTGACTTTGGGGGCCTTATCAAAGATCAGTCGGCCATAGATCTGAGGGTCTATCTCTGAATTCTCAATTCGATTCCATTGATCTATATGTCTATCTTTGTGCCAGTACCATGCTGTTTTGGCAACTGTGGCTTTATAATAAGCTTCAAAGTCAGGGAGTGTAAGTCCTCCCACTTCGTTTTTCTTTTTTAGAGTGTCTTTAGCAATTCGAGGCATCTTCCCTTTCCAAATAAATTTGATAACTAGCTTTTCCAAGTCTGCAAAGTAGGTTGTTGGAATTTTGATTGGGATTGCATTGAATCTGTAGATGAGTTTGGGTAGAATTGACATCTTAATGACATTTAGCCTTCCTATCCATGAACATGGAATATTTTTCCATCTTTTAAGGTCCCCTTCTATTTCTTTTAGTAGAGTTATGTAGTTTTCTTTGTATAGGTCTTTTACATCTTTGGTTAAGTTTATTCCTAGGTACTTGATTTTTTTAGTTGCTATTGAAAATGGTATCTTTTTCTTGAGTGTCTCTTCAGTTTGTTCATTTCTAGCATATAGAAACATTACTGACTTATGTGCATTAATCTTGTATCCCGCTACTTTGCTAAATTTGTTTATTAGCTCTAGTAGGTGTATCGTTGATTTCTCAGGGTTTTCTAGATATAAGATCATATCATCTGCAAACAATGACAGTTTTACTTCTTCTTTTCCAATTTGGATGCCTTTTATTTCTTTGTCTTGCCGGATTGCCCTGGCTAGCACTTCCAAAACAATGTTGAATAACAGTGGTGACAGCGGGCATCCTTGTCTTGTTCCTGATCTTAGAGGGAAGGCTTTCAGTCTCTCACCATTGAGTACTATGCTGGCTGTGGGTTTTTCATATATGCTCTTTATCATGTTGAGGAAGTTTCCTTCAATTCCTACCTTTTGAAGTGTTTTTATCAAAAAGGGATGTTGGATTTTGTCAAATGCTTTTTCAGCATCTATTGAGATGATCAATTGATTTTTCCCTTTCGAGTTTTTAATGTGTTGTAATACATTGATTGTTTTTCTTATGTTGAACCATCCTTGCATGCCTGGAATGAACCCCACTTGGTCATGGTGTATGATTTTTTTAATGTGTCTTTGGATTCGATTTGCAAGTATTTTGTTGAGGATTTTTGCATCTATATTCATTAGGGAGATTGGCCGGTAGTTTTCCTTTTTTGTAGCATCTTTGCCTGGTTTTGGTATTAGATTGATGTTAGCTTCATAAAAAGAGTTAGGTAGTGTTCCATTTTTTTCAATGTTTTGAAAGAGTTTGAGTAAGATTGGTGTCAGTTCTTTCTGGAAAGTTTGGTAGAATTCCCCTGTGAAGCCATCTGGCCCTGGGCATTTATTTGTGGGAAGATTTTTGATGACTGATTGGATCTCTTTGCTTGTGATGGGTTGGTTGAGGTCTTCTATTTCTTCTCTGGTCAGTCTAGGTTGTTCATATGTTTCCAGGAAATTGTCCATTTCTTCTACATTATCCAGTTTGTTGCCATACAGTTGTTCATAATATCCTCTTATAATTTTTTTAATTTCTTCAGGATCTGCAGTTATGTCACCTTTTTCATTCATTATTTTGTTTATATGGGTCTTCTCTCTTTTTGATTTTGTCAGTCTAGCTAGGGGCTTGTCAATCTTGTTGATCTTCTCAAAGAACCAACTTTTGGTGATATTTATCCTTTCTATTGTTTTTTTGTTCTCTATGTCATTTATTTCTGCTTTAATCCTTGTTATTTCTTTTCTTGTACTTGGTTTAGGATTGGTTTGCTGTTCATTTTCTAGCTTCTTCAGTTGATCCATTAGTTCTTTGATTTTGGCTCTTTCTTCCTTTTTAATATATGCGTTTAGTGCTATAAATTTCCCCCTTAGCACTGCTTTTGCTGCATCCCATAGGTTTTGGTATGTTGTGTTCTCATTTTCATTCGTCTCTATATATTTAGCAATTTCTCTTGCTATTTCTTCTTTAACCCACTGATTGTTTAGGAGTGTGTTGTTTAACCTCCAGGTATTTGTGAATTTTCTAAGTCTCTGATGGTTATTGACTTCTAATTGTATTCCATTGTGGTCAGAGAATGTGCTTTGAATAATTTCAATCTTTTTAAATTTATTGAGGCTTGTTTTATGTCCCAGCATATGATCTATTCTGGAGAAAGTTCCGTGAGCACTAGAAAAGTATGTGTATCCTGGTGATTTGGGATGTAATGTCCTGTAGATGTCTGTTAAATCTAATTCATTTATCAGATTGTTTAGGTTTTCAATTTCCTTATTGGTCTTCTGTCTGGTTGATCTATCTATAGGAGAGAGTGATGTGTTGAAGTCTCCCACAATTATTGTGGAAACATCAATTGCTTCCTTTAGTTTTGCCAATGTTTCTCTCATGGATTTTGTGGCACCTTGATTGGGTGCATAGACATTTACGATTGTTATTTCTTCTTGCTGAATTGCCCCTTTTATTAGTATGTAGTGGCCTTCTTTGTCTCTCAAAACATCCCTGCATTTGAAGTCTATTTTATCTGAGATTAATATTGCTACACCTGCTTTCTTTTGGCTGTAGCTTGCATGAAATATTTTTTTCCATCCTTTCACTTTCAGTTTCTTTGTGTCCCTGTGTCTAAGATGAGTCTCTTGTATGCAACATATTGATGGTTCATTTTTTTTGATCCATTCTGCGAATCTATATCTTTTAATTGGGGAGTTTAATCCATTTACATTCAACGTTAAAACCGTGAAGGCATTTCTTGAATCGGCCATCTTATCCTTTGGATTATGTTTGCCATATTTTTCCCTCTCTCTATTAATATCCTTTATTGTACCCATACCGAATCTCTTTAGTACTGAACCTTTCTCCAGGTCTCTCTGTCCTGTCTTTGTTTCTCTGTCTGTAGGGCTCCCTTTAGTATCTCCAGTAGGGCAGGTCTCTTGTTAGCAAATACTCTCAGCATTTCTTTGTCTGTGAAAAATTTAAGCTCTCCCTCAAATTTGAAGGAGAGCTTTGCTGGATAAAGTATTCTTGGCTGGAAATTCCTCTCACTCAGAATTTTAAATATATCGTGCCACTGCCTTCTTGCCTCCATGGTGGCTGCTGAGTAGTCACTACTTAGTCTTATGCTGTTTCCTTTGTATGTGGTGAATTGCTTTTCTCTTGCTGCTTTCAGAACTTGCTCCTTCTCTTCTATGTTTGACAGTGTGATCAGTATATGTCTCGGAGTGGGTTTTTTTGGATTTATTCTATTTGGAGTTCGCTGAGCATTTATGATTTGTGTATTTATGTTGTTTAGAAGATTTGGGAAGTTTTCCCCAACAATTTCTTTGAATACTCTTCCTAGACCTTTACCCTTTTCTTCCCCTTCTGGGACACCAATGAGTCTTATATTCGGACGTTTCATATTATCTATCATATCCCTGAGGTCCATTTCGAGTTTTTCAATTTTTTTCCCCATTCTTTCTTTTATGCTTTCATTTTCCATTCTGTCATCTTCCAGGTCACTGATTCGTTGTTCAACTTCCTCTAGTCTTGTACTATGAGTGTCCAGAATCTTTTTAATTTGGTCAACAGTTTCTTTAATTTCCATAAGATCATCCATTTTTTTATTTAGTCTTGCAATGTCTTCTTTATGCTCTTCTAGGGTCTTCTTGATTTCCTTCATATCCCGTACTAGGGTCTCATTGTTCATCTTTAGTTCTTTGAGTAGCTGCTCTAGGTGCTGTGTCTCTTCTGGTCTTTTGATTTGGGTGCTTGGGCTTGGGTTATCCATATCGTCTGGTTTTTTCATATGCTTTATAATTTTCTGTTGTTTTTGGCCTCTTGGCATTTGCTGAACTTGATAGGGTTCTTTTAGGGTTTGTAGACCAGTTGAAGTCCTTATCTCTAATTTATCAGATCTACAGCTTCGTGGAGTACACTTTCTCTAACTAACCAGCAGGTGGCGTCCACGAGCCACCTGTTCTCCACAAGCCAGATCTCCCCTGCTTAGCCTTTTTGGTGAGTGGGGGAGTGAGTCTTGTGGGGCCCAATTGGTGTACCAAGCTTGCGTGTGTAGTTGGTGTTGCCTGCCCTGTATGTGGGGCGTGTTTCTGGGCAGTCGGGGAGGGGGGGTGGCCCTAACAATCAAATCTCCCTGATGATCCTAGAGTTTTAAAGCTGCTGCAATAGTCTAATCCTTCAGTTCAGTCCTGCCACAGTTTGTCTCTGCCACTGACCCACAAGTCTTTGGTATTGGCGTATGGCTCCTGAGACTTGCAAGTGGGCCCCTCTTCCAGGCTGTGCACCCCGGGTCCTCTGTTGAGGGATGACTGTGCTATGTCACAGGTGAGTGCCGTCCCCCCAGGGCAGTTCTGGGCTGCTGGGCTGTGTTGGGAGGCTCCCAGTCTGCTCAAATGATGGCTGAATGGGGCTCTGTTAATTCACACTGCTCCCCCTTCCCAGCTCTGGGACATTCAGCTGAGGTTGCAGGGAAGGCTAATGTCCACGCCCAGTTTTGTGGTGTGTGCCTGTTATTTGAAGCACTTCCGTCACACTGGGTTGTCTGGGGCAGCTCTGGGCTATGGGGCTGGCGATGGGCAGGAGTGTTTCCTGTCCACCAGGATGGTGGCTGTGAGCGGACACCCCCCTTTTCTTGGGAAGTTGTGTTGTTTAGTGAATTTTCTCAGCCACTGGATTATTGCCTTTTGTCTCAGAGCTCTCTTAGTTCTGCTCTTGACTTGACGTGCCCAAATTTCAATTCTTTGAAGCTTTCTGTATTGAGCTTCTTAGAGTGATTGTTTTAGAAAAAGCAAAAAGGATTTAAAAAAAAAAAAAAAAAAAAAAAAAAACGGCCCTCCTCAGAGATCTAATGGGTTATTGAAATGCTAATAGACAAAGCAACCAGGGCCATTAAGGAAAGGTGCACAGGGCAGAGAGATCAGCTTTGCTTTGGGATTTGAATATGCGCCTCAAGGCCTGATCTCCGCCCTTCCCCTTTCTGTGTTCACCAGAACTCCAAAAATCCTCTGCTTTTATTTTGGAGTTTTTCGTGTTGTTTTTTTTCTATGCCTGTCTCCTCTCTGCTGGGCTGGCTGCTCTCAGAGTCTCTGGTGTCTGGTCTCAGTCTATCTATGGTTGGAGTTTGAATCAGTAGAATGAGTTTCCGATAAGAGAAGCCACTGCAATTCTCCCTTCTCCTTCCCGGAGCTGACAGCCCCTCCTCCCCCGGGACTGAGCCTGGCAGGGAGGGGCGCGGGTCCCCTGGCCGCAAAAACTTACAGATTTCGCTGATCTCAGCAGTTCCACGTTTTCATGAGTGTTGTATGAAGTATGCCCAAAGACAGATTGCTCTGTGGTGTCCAGTCCACGCAGTTCCTGGCTTTTTACCTACTTTCCTGGAGGAGTAACTAAAACATACAGCTCACCAGTCTGCCATCTTGCCCCGCCTCCTCCTCAAAGTATGATTTAACAAGTAGTTTTTTTAAATTTTTATTTTGAAATAAATTCAAACTTACAGTAACAGTTGCAAAAATAATACAAACCCCATACGCAGAACTCCAGCATACCCCAAACCCCCTCCACCGATACCCCAGTCTACCAACTTTAATATTTTGTTACTTTACCATTTCTTTCTTTCCTTCCCTCCCTCCCTATCATCCATCATCTACTGCTCTGTCTTCTGAACATATGAGAGCAAGTTGCACACATCCTTGAACAAATAATATAATTCACATATACATTTCCTATGAACAGGAATATTCGTTTATGTAATCACATTAACTGTAGTTCAAGAAATTTAACATTGGTATAAAGCTTATATTCTATATTTCATTTTTTTCTTATGTCCCAATTGTGTCCTTTTGAGCTTTTTCTCCTCTATTCTTAGATCTCATCCAGGATCATCTGTGGCATTTAATTGTCATTATCTATTTAGACTGTCTTTTTTTTCAATTGTGGCAACATATATACAGCATAAATCTTCCCATTCCAACCCCTCCCTTGCATTCCATTTAGTGGGATTAATCACATTTAGAATGTTGTAATGTCCAAATTAAGGCAACAACACAAGTATACCTTCACCAAAGGAAGGTCAGTGGCATCCAGAAAACCTCTTTTATCTGGGAAGGCATGTGGCTGGCATTTTCTGATCCCAGATTGTGTTCCAGCTCTTCCTCAGCTCCTGTGCATTCTTCAAAATGTTGCTCTCAGGGTGTTTTGTCCTCTCTTAGCTTCTCCGGAGCAAACACTGGGCTAGCATTTCCAAAGTGTCAGCAGAAGTCTGCTTTCAACGGCCATCTCCAAAATGTCTCTCTCAGCTGCTCTGAGGTCTTTCTGTTCATGAGCTCTTTTATAGGACTCCAGTGATTAAATCAAAATCACCCAGAGGAGCTAAAATGGCGGCATAGAGAGGAGTGGAAGCCAGTTAGTCACCTTGGAACAATTCATCAACTACTGAAAAACTAGTAAATAACCTGGAATAACTGCGGGGAGACAAACATGACTGTCCACTCATCATACACCAACCTGAATTGGGAGGAATGCCCGAGATCACAGCATAAAATCTTTAAGTAAAAACTGCGGACCCAAGCCGAGAGCCGAGAGCCCCTCCCTCACAGAAGCCTCCATGGTGCTAGAGAGCAGCACTCTCCAAACAAGTGAGTGGACCTCAGCCCAGCCCCAACTGGAGTTTTAATTTTAACCACTCAATACAGACAGCAAATCCCCAACCAGCAGACAGAGGCTTTTGGTGACAACTGACCTAGGGAGAGTTGGGGGACATATGTGTCTCAGGGTGGGGAGCCCAGAAGATCGGGTGCTATCTCTGGCCAATGGGTGAATCTGGGAGCTCTCTGTCCCCTTCTCTCTCTCAACCTGGGCAGCTCAGAGGAGAAAGCCTCAGCCATTTTCAGCTCGCAGCGCTTTGCAGTAGAGAAAGCCTCAGCCATTTTAAAATCTCAGCACTCTGAGTCATAGAAACAAAGAATCTGTTTATATGCAAATGACCCCTCTGGAGGGGGCATAGCTTCCCAAGAGGAAAGGGAGGGGCCCAGCTCCACTATCTGCCTTACCAGAACCTGACCCCAAAGCCTGGGGGAGGAGAGCCATGGGCCACACCCTCTTACACCAGCCCATGACAGGCTGACAGGTGTACCTGCTGGGCCGAAAAACACAGGGTGTGTCAATCCTCTAAGAAAAACCATCAAGGAAACCAGACACTGAATATTTCCTCCTTCTGTGACCTGAGCCTGTTCTCCTCTGGGAATACCTGATTGGGGTGGCCTAGGAGGTCAGATGCCTAGACAACAAAAAACTACAACCTACACTAGGAAAAATGAAGTTATGGCCCAGTCAGAGGAACAAACTTACACTTTAACTGATTTACAGGAATTTAAACAACTATTGCTAAATCAATTCAAAAAGTTTAGAGAAGATATGGCAAAAGAGATAAAGGCTATAAAGAAAACACTGGGCATATATAAGGCAGAAATCGAAAGCTCAAAAAAAACAACCAGCAGAATCTATGGAAATGAAAGGCACAACACAAGAGATGAAAGACACAGTGGAAACATACAACGGCAGATCTCAAGAGGCAGAAGAAAACACTCAGGAACTGGAGAACAAAACACCTGAAAGCATCCACTCAAAGGAGCAGATGGAGAAAAGAATGGAAAAATATGAGCAACGTCTCTGGGACCTTAGGATGAAGTGAAATACAAGAATGTATGTATCATTGGTGTCCCAGAAGGAGAAGAGAAGAGAAAAGGGGCAGAAGCAATAATAGAGGAAATAATCAATAAAAATTTCCCATCTCTTATGAAAGACATAAAATTATGGATCCAAGAAGTGCAGTGTACTCCAAACAGAATAGATCTGTATAGGCCTATGCCAAGACACTTAATAATCAGATTATCAAACATCAAAGACAAAGAGAGAATCCTGAAAGCAGCAAGAGAAAAGCAATCCGTCACATACAAAGGAAGGTTAATAAGACTATGTGCAGATCTCTCAGCAGAAACCATGTAGGCAAGAAGGAAGTGGTGTGATATATTTAAGATACTGAAAGAGAAAAACCACCAACCAAGAATCCTGTATCCAGCAAAACTGTCCTTCAAATATGAGGGAGAGCTCAAAATATTTTCCAACAAACAGACAACGAGAGACTTTGTGAACAAGACACCTGCCCTACAGGAAATACTAAAGGGAACACTGCAGAGTGATAGAAGACAGGAGTGCGTGCTTTGGAACACAATTTTGGGAGATGGTAGCACAACAATGTAAATACACTGAACAAAGGTAACTATGAATACAGTTGAGAGAGGAAGGTGGGGAGCATGAGAAACATCACAAGAAAGGAGGAAAGATAAAGACTGGGACTGTGTAACTTGGTGAAATCTAGAGTGTTCAACAATTGTGATAAAATGTACAAATATGTTCTTTTACGAGGGAGAACAAGCAAATGTCAACCTTGCAAGGTGTTAAAAATGGGGAGGCATTGGGGGAGGGATGCAATCAGCATAAACTAGAGACTGTAACTAATAGAATCATTGTATTATGCTTCCTTTAATGTAACAAAGGTGATATACCAAGGTAAATGCAGATAAGAGGGGGGGATAGGGGAGGCATGTTAGACACTTGACACTGGTGGTGTTGTCTGACTCTTTACTTTGATTTAAGGTTATCTTTCCTTTTGCTGCTTCCTAGCTATCATTTTTTTTTTCTTTGTCTTTTGCCTCTCTACCTTCTTTGACTCTCCCTCCTGCCTTGTGGAAGAAATGTAGATGCCCTTATATAGATAGTGGTGAAGGTGGTGTGCCGGTTTGAATGTATTGTGTCCCCCAAATGCCATTATCTTTGTGGTCTTGTGGGGCAGACGTTTTTGGTGATGGTTAGATTTGCTTGGAGTGTGCTCCACTCAGCTGTGGGTGATGATTTTGATGGGATGTTCCCATGGAGGCGTGGCCCCGCCCATTCGGGGTGGGCCTTGATCGGTGGAGCTGTATAAATGAGCTGACTCAGAGAGAGGGAACTCTGTGTGCAGCTGTGAGTGATGTTTTGAGGAGAAGCAAGCTTGCTAGAGAGGAATGTCCTGGGAGAAAGCCATTTTGAGGCCAGAGCTTTGGAGCGGACGCCAGCTGCCTTCCTAGCTAACAGAGGTTTTCCAGACGCCATTGGCCATCCTCCGGTGAAGGTACCCGATTGCTGATGTGTTACCTTGGACGTTTTGTGGCCTTAAGACTGTAACTGTGTAGCGAAATAAACCCCCGTTTTATAAAAGCCTATCCATCTCTGGTGTTTTTGCATTCTGCAGCATTAGCAAACTAGGACAGGTGGTGAACACATAAATATGTGACCATACAGAGAACCATCGATTGTTTACTTAGGATGGAATGTATGACATGTGAACAAAACGACCTAAAAAAAAAAAAATGGGTTGATTAAGAAACCTCGAGGGCAATATACTGAGTGAAATAAGCCAGACACATGAGGACAAATATTGCAGGGTCTCACTGATAGGAGCTAATTCTAATATGTAAACTCATAGACATAAAATATAAGGTACCAAGATATAGGATGAGGCTAAAGAATGGGGAGTGGTTGCTTAGTATAAGCAGAATGTTCAACTAGGATGAACTTAAATGTTTGGAAATGAACAGAGGTGTCAGTAGCAAGATGTGAGAATAACTAACAGTGCTGAATGGTGCGTGAATGAGGTAGAAAGGGGAAGCTCACAGTCATATGTCACCAGAAGGAAAGTTGGAGGTCAAAAGATGGGAATGTATAAAACTGAATCCTATAGTGGGCAATGTCCATGATTAACTGTACAAATATTAGAAATCTCTTCCATGAACCAGAACAAATGTATGACAATACAATTAGAAGTTAATAATAGAGGGACATATAGGGAAAAAATATATACGTATTGCAAACTATATACTACAGTTAGTAGTATTTCAATGTTTTTTCATAAACAGTAACAAATGTACTATACCAGTACTACGAGTCAACAATTGAGGGGGGTTGCTTAGGGATATGGGAGGATTCGAGGTTCCTTTTTTTTTTTTTTTTCTTTTTTCGTCTTTCGCTTTATTTCTTGTCTGGAGTAATGAAAAGGTTCTAAAAGTTGAACAAAAATTAAGTGTGGTGATGGATGCACAGCTGTATGAGGGTACCAGGGGCAACTGATTGTACACTTTGAATCTTTGGATAATTGTATGGTATGTGAACAATCTCAATAAAAATTTAAAAAAAACTAGGGAAAAAAATCAGTAGGTGTCATTTCTTCATTAGATATGTAGAGAAAGGTTTATGACAAGGCAGTGAGAAATTTCTCCCCATCATAAAATAATCTTATATTTGTAACCATAGCATTGTCACTTCCAGTGAATTCCTTCTGCAGATACATAGGCAATTAATAAAAAATAAATAAATAAATTTTCTTTATATCGTTATGCCTGTATAAGCTATGTAGAGAGAAATCTATACTTTTCAAAGAAATAACTTTATAAAATTGCGTTTGTGGAAAGTTATGGATTCTGAAACAAGACAGACATGTTGAATTCCTGACTCTATCACTTATTATCTATGTGACTGAAGACAAATCATTTAGTGTCTCTGAACTTCAGTGTCCTCATCTCTAAAAAGGGTCTATTGATATTTATTTCATTGAATTGCGAAGATTGAATGAACTCACATGTATCATCACACCCCCAACTCAAAAAACATAGACAACAAATTTAAGTTTCTTGCTCTCTCTGCTGCTTGGTTTTAAGTATATTTACCTAATTTTTATTCATTGAAGTTTGAAATATACATATATATACATATTTAAGTATATCTATTACATTAAAATATACATATTTTAATTAAGTGAATTTTTAAGATTATAAAATAATCCATAATATTTGTTACAAGTCAAAGAGGAATATAACGAAATATTTAATTATCCCACCAACTCCAATCCCAAACTCCTAAAATATCCAATGTTAATAGTTTGGAGTTGAGGGACAGGCAATTCTGTCAACCTTTCTCGGCCCATGCAAACATCCTACATAAATTATTCTGAAAATTGCCCTTTTCTCTTAAAAATATATTTTGGACATATCTTCAGGTCAATGCAGGTAAACTATGTTTATTCTTTGTAATACCACGTAATACTTCATAGCCAGATTCTCCTATTTTATTTAACTTCTTTTCATAGACATTCAGGTTGCTGCCAACTTTTTGCAACTGCAAGGAATGTTGCCATGAACATCCACATATAAGAACCAAGCATGGTTCTGAGATTTTCATTTCTGAAGTCCAGAATCCCTAAAGTGAGACTGCTGAGGCAGGTGTGCATTTTAATGTTAATAGATATTGATCCTATATTTGTAAATTTATTAGGTAAGTGCATAATGTAAAAACAAAACAAAACAAAACCAACAGACAGCGCAAACAAAACTCAGGGAATTCTGTAGAGCAAAGACAGCTTTTATGTAGCAAGTATCAAGCCTTTAATTTACCCATTTGGTAAATTCAAAATGTCAGTTATTGCTTTTTCTTCTATTGAGGCAAACATTGCATGCCAGAATGGGTGTGGTGAAGGGCTCAAGGGGAGTTTAATAATGCATTGCCCATTTAGTTTCCAAGGCAGGGCTCCAGTCTTCTGAATAATTTCTTTCCCTCTAGATATTTGCCTTTGTGAGCAGGATGTGAGCTACTTTCTGGATTGGAAACCACTCCTCATGTCACCTTGCAAATTCTTCCCATTTAGAACAAATCCAATCTTTGGGTCACTTTCTACATGTCACAGATTGTCAGCCTTTCTCTGATATCATTCCTTATTACCTAAAGGTGTTGGCTGAGATCCCAATGTCTTTGTTTATTATGGGGTTGGAAGACTGGGAGGCCTCCATTCCTCTCTCACTCTTTCCTTCCCCATATCCCTCCACTTTTGCCATTTTCTTTTAGGAAGGGGCTGCTCTGTGAGTCTCAGACTGCTCTGTCTCAGTAAAACCCTTTGGAGACCTGTATTACAATCTGATGACGTCAACACCAACAGGATCAATGGGACAAACACCCATATCTGCCTCCAACTCTTGACAGAGTACAGTGTGGATCCAGCCATGGAATTTGGGGTATCATGTTCAAAGGGATCATCAAAAACCACTGTCAAAACATGTAAATTCCTTTCTGTGAGCATGAGGACCTAACATCCAGAAAGTGATTTCTTCTTAGTTTCTCTCTTTGGAATAATAATAATAACCAAAATTCTGCGAACACTTTCTATGTGCCGAGTTCTGTGGGAAACATGTCTTGTACATTTTGTTCTCTAATCCTTACAACAATCCTTTTCTGATGAGGAAACTCATGTTCAAGGATGTTAGGTAACTTTTGCGATGTATCAACATTGTAAATGATAGAGGTGAATTTGTTCTTGGAACCATCTTCCTCAGAAGCCCATTTTCTAATCTAGCCACCATGTTACGTTAGAGCTAGAGTAGGCAAAGGAAGGCGGGGCTGGGTTTCACAGTTACCTTGTCCAGGGGTGTCATGAGGAGAAGTTTCCCGTCTGTGGTTGGACAAAATGTTGCATAGTCAGGACAGGAATGTGGTTAATATTTATCATATGTTCTAATGCTGGATAATTAATTTCAGAGATTCCAAAAACATCAAAATATTTTTGATGGTAAAACTTCTGTAACATGTTTTTCCTCTGATTGTTTAGAAGGAACTTCAGCATCTTATGGAGTCCCTGTATCAGAGAAGCTCAGACACTCAGAAGAGATTTCAGAGGTCTTTTCAACCTTTTAACCTGATTCAGGATACTCCTATTCTGCATTTTTGATATGTGTCATACATAGATCTTCTATTCGAAACTCACAAGCAATGGAGATCTCAGTCCAACATGACAAAGAGGAAGAACCAGACAAATAATTAGGCAATTATAATAAAATTTAATAAATGCTATAAAAGAGCTACAGACAAGTTCCAATGGGAATGTAGAAGAGGGACCAGTTTGGAGGGAGAGGGAGTCAAAACAGGCTTTTGAAAGAATGAGACATTATTTTGGCTTTTGAAGGAAAATAGAAGTGAGTATGGCAGACTGGGGGAATAGTGGGGAAGTACCAGGTCTTTAGCAGGAATGTAAATTATGTTACAGGTGTTTCAGTGTGGCTGGAGCATGGGCTATCAATGGAGGAGTGTTGACAGATAAGGCAAGGCCCAGATCAAAAAAAATCTATCCCATGTTGAGAAGTTTGAATTTTATCCTCAAGCTGAAAGGAAGTCACTGAAGAGTTTTAAGGGAGTGACACGATCAAATTTGCATATTTTAATAAGCACTCCAGGACCGCAGTGTGGACAATGCATTAGAAGAGTACAAGAATGGAATCTGGGATACCAAGAGGAAGCTAGCGCAGGGCCTGGGAAAGACATGGTAATGAGGAAGGAGAGTAAGGAGTAGATTCTATCACTATTTAGCGGTTAAAGTTGACAGATTTGGATGTGGTGTGGGTAGAGAGTAGAAGAAACAGAGGACGATGCCCAGGTTTCTCGTTAGTGTATGCTGGTATATGAAGCAGAGGAACCCAAGAGGAAGCACAGCCAGTGCCATGCCATCAACTGGCAAACTGTCAAGCAATTCTTATATTGACCTGAAAACTATTACCCTTTAATATTCTCCACATTGGTCTTAGTTCTGGACTGAGTCCTCTACTTTTACAAAGAGCAATGAACATCATTTTGTAGATGCAAAAAAAAAATTGCAAGTAAATAGAGAATTATACTTGATAGACTGCTTAATAAGCTAGGTTTTATTGTCTCTGTCTATCTATACTTATATATTTGTCTCCAGGCTCCTAGAAAAACAAGAATTGCATGGCTCCAAGGGTTCATTCCCATAATTATGCTTAGTATCTGATAAACAGGGTTAACCTGCTGAGATTTTATAAGGAATAGCTAAACAAAATTTCAGCAAACACATACACTGAGAAACGATGGATAAATTGTGAAAAAAGTAATCCAACCCCATCATTTTCCTTCACCCACTGGCCTTTTCATTACTTATGTTATATGTATTGCCATTTATTCCACGATAATGACTATGAGGCTGACTACAGCTCTATTCCTGATACAATACTCCCTGTTTCACAAAAGCCCATGGGATGAGGAGAATCAAATATAGAATTTGCTGAAGGGCACAAACATAAGCAGTATTCAGCTATCCAAATCCAACCTAATGACATTTGGCTAAAGCAGGGTTGTCAAAGATGCCATTCACCCTTAGTGACAACCCTTACTGCCTTTTCCTTTTTTTCCATCCAGGCTTTTTTTTTTAGAGTGTGAGTATTCTTCAACTTGGTCAGTCAAAGAGTAAGGTCAGATATTTCTCATTCTAATATTAAGCCTGTTTCATTTTTTAAAATATATGAGTAAGCACTGTGTTTAAATACAATCTCAGTTTTAAAATGCTGTGAAACATCATCAGAGGATGTAGAGTTGAAGAGGGTTGAGTAATGATGTTCTTATTTCACACCCTTCCCTGGAAATCCACTAATCCACTGAAAATAATTGTTAAAAAATAAAAAGAAGAAAAACTTCCTCTTAATAAAAAAGGAAACTCTATAAACCCAAACCACACAACTATATAAAAAAAATTAGCCTAATAATGCTAAGTCTAGCTAAGATGATGGGACATAGGAAAGCTCAATGCATGACTTCTTGTAACATAAGTAATTTATAGGTGGTCCCAAAACTCCTCACCAAGGAAGTCTGTCTGCAGACTTTGACTGAAGGAGGGAGAGCAGAAAATGGACAGATTGTGACACGTCTGTTAATGAAAGGGCTTTGCTGGGAGCCACATCCATCCCTTAAATTCTGGAATGGAGGGGAGACAATCGCCCAGAACAAAGAGAATAACAGATTTGGTAAGAGAGTATACAAGACAAAAACACCAAGCAGAGCCTGTAGCTTTCCCATTTGCTGGCTCTGTTCAAAGATGAGTAATAAGCAGAAGGAAATAACCCAATACCTGAGCATGACAACTGAGAAAAAAAACATGAAATTAAATTTTCAAATGAGAAAAGAAACATAAGTCAGAGGCTGATGAAGTGCATTCATTATAACAAAAATGAGCATACATTATATGAGGAAGTGTTCAGACAAAGAGTTCTCCATAGTTTCAAAGAAATTATAGACAAGAATACTTCTTTCAAAAATGAGCTCAAGTAAGAGATATAGGAATTCAAAAAAAAGAGATTATGAAATAATGGGTGAAGATGAAAAATGAGCTGAAGAGCTCAGGAAAGACATTAAAAAGGAAAATAATAACTTCACAGAAATAAAACTTAAATTAGAAGCAACAACAAAAAACAAGTAAAAAAGACTAAAAATACATGGGTAAATCATACAAAATGATAGAGAAGCTGATAGCTATGGATGACCGACAAAGGAGCTCTAAAGAGCATAAAAAATAGGACCAGGAAAAATATTCAAAGATGTGACATAAGAAAATATTTCTGAAAAAAATTTTTTTAATTATATTTTGAAATAAATTTAAACTTCCAGGAACAGTTGCAAAAACAATACAAACCCCATACACAGAACTCCAGCATACCCTGACCCCCCTCCCCTAATACCCCGATCCACCAACTTTAACATCCTGTCACTCTACCATTTCTTTCTTTCCCTCCCTCCCTCCCTCCCTCCTTATCATCCATCATCTATTGCTCTGTCTTCTGAACATATCAGAGCAAGCTGCACACATCCTTGAACAAACAATATAATTCACATATACCTTTCCCATGAACAAGAACATTCTTTTATGCATTCCCATTAAGTACAGCTAAGAAGTTCAAGAAATTCAACGTTGATACAAAGCTTATATTCTACATTTCCTTTTTTTTTTCTTGTGTCCCAACTGTGTCCCTTTGAGCCTCCTCTCCTCCATCCTCAGATCCCATCCAGGATCATCCTTGGCATTTAATTGTCATTATCTATTTAGACTTTTTTTTTTCACTTGTGGAAACATATATACAGCCTAAATCTTCCCATTCCAACCCCTCCCTAGCATTTCATTAGTGGGATTAATCACATTTAGAATGTTGCAATACCATCATCTTCCGACCATCCCACCCTTCACCCCAAACAGAAACCTTAGACTTATTTCTTAACTCCCCATTGCCCCTTCCCCCACTTCTCGTAACCCATACTCTACTTTTCATCTCTATGGGCATATTCTCTGATACTTTCTTTGTTTACCATGGGGCTTAAATTTAACATCTTAAATCTTTAACAATCTTGTTTTTTTTTTGATATGAACTTAACTTCAATAGGACACATAAACTATGTTCCTATACTCCTCCATTCCCCCACCTTTATGTAGTTCTTGTCAAAAATTACGTATTTTACATTGAGTCCAAAACCACTGATTTATCATTGCAGTTTATGTGTTTTAGATCCTGTAGGAAGTAAATAGTGGAGTTACAAGTCAAAAATACAGTAGCATTGGTATTTATATTTACCATGTGATCTTTACTGGAAATCTTTATTTCTTCATGTGGTTTCAGTCAATTATTTTGTTTCCCTTCCTTTCAGCCTGCACAATTCCCTTTAGCATTTCTTATAGGACTGATCTACTGGTGATGAAGTCCCTCAGCTTTTGATTATCTGGGAATGTTTTCATCTCCCCCTCATTTCTACCTTCCAGGTGTTTGTGAATTTTCTAAGTCTCTGATGGTTATTGACTTCTATTTGCATTCCACTGTGGTCAGAGAATGCGCCCCAAACAAATCCATTTTTTTTTTTAATTTATTGAAGCTTGTTCTATGTCCCAGCATATGGTCTACTCTGGAGAAAGACCCATGATCACCAGAGAAGAATGTGCGTCCCGGTAACCCAGGATTCAATGTTCCACACACGTCCACCAAATTTCTCTATATCTCTCTCTCCTTTCTTTGTTTCTCTGTCGGTAGGGCTCCCTTTAGTATCTGAAGTAGGGCTCCCTTTAGTATCTGAAGTAGGGCAGGTCTTTTATTAGCAAAATCTCTCAGCATTTGTTTGTGAAAAATTTAAGCTCTCCCTCAAATTTGAAGGAGGGTTTTGCTGGATAAAGTATTCTTGGTTGGAAATTTTTCTCTCTCAGAATTTTAAATATGTCATGCCACTGCCTTCTCGCCTCTATGGTGGCCGCTGAGTAGTCACTAATTAGTCTTATGTTGTTTCCTTTGTATGTGGTGAATTGCTTTCCTCTTGCTGCTTTCAGAACTTGCTCCTTCTCTTCAGTATTTGACAGTCTGATCAGAATATGTCTTGGAGTGGGTTTATTTGGATTTATTCTATTTGGAGTTCACTGGGCATTTATGCTTTGTGTATTTATATTGTGTAGAAGGTTTGGGAAGTTTTCCCCAACAATTTCTTTGAATCCTCTTTCTAGACCTTTACCCTTCTCTTCCCCTTCTGGGACACCAATGAGTATTAAATTTGGATGCTTTATTTTATCTATCATATCCCTGAGATCCATTTTGAATTTTTTGATTTTTTCCCCATTCTTTCTTTTGTTCTTTCATTTTCTGTTCTGTGGTCCTCGAGGAAGCTGAGTTGTTGTTCACCTTCTTCTAATCTTGTATTATGAGTATCCAGTGTCTTTTTAATTTGGCCAACAGTTTCTTTTATTTCCATAAGATCTTCTATTTTTTTATTTACTCTTGCAATTTCTTCTTTATGCTCTTTGAGGGTCTTCTTTATGTCCTTTATATCCTGTGCCATGCTCTTTGTCATGTCCTTTATATCCTGTGCCATACTCTCATTGTTTGTCTTTAGTTTGATTAATTGTGCCAAGTTCTGTGTCTCTTCTGATCTTTTGGTTTGGGTGTTTGGGTTTGGGTTCTCCATATTGTCTGGTTTTATCATATGCGTTAAGATTTTCTGTTGTTTTTGGCCTCTTGGCATTTGCTTTACTTGATAGGGTTCTTTCAAGTTAAAAAAAATACCAGTCTCTAATTTGTCAGATCTACAGCTTGGTGGCATATACTTTCTCTAACTAACCAGCACATGGCATCCACGAGTCACCTATTCCCCTCAAGTCAGTTCTCCCCAACTTTGTCTTTGTGGTGTGTGGGGGTCTGATTCTTGTGGGGTTCAATTGAAGCACTAAGTTTGGGTGTGTTGTTGGTGCTGTCCGCCCTGAATGTGGGGTGTGTGTCTGAGTGGTTAGGGAGGCAGGGCAGCTTTAATAATCAAACCACCTAGGTGTTCCCAGAAATTTAAGGCTGTTGCAAGAGTCCAAGCCTTCACCTCAGTCCAACCACAGATTGTCTCTGCTGCTAACCCACAAGTCCCTGGAACTGGCGTAGGGTCCCTGGGATTTCTGAGTGGGTCCCACTTCTCAGCCATGCTCTTCCAGGACCCCTGCTGAGGGAAGGCTGCGCCACATCACAAGTGCACGCCGGCCCTTCATGGAAGCCCCAGGCCACCGGGCTGTGCAGGGGCGTTCCCAGCCTGCTGTAAAGATGGTTGAATGGGGCATGTTAATTTCACCTTTTTTGCACAGCTCCACCTTCCCAGCTCCAGGATAATTAGCTGTGGTTGCACTAAAGGCCACTGTCTACAGCCGATATTGTGGCATGTGCACGGTGCTGTGGGAAACACTCTCCGTCACACTGGGACCCTTGGCGTGGCTCTGGGCTATGGGTCCAGTCCCAGGCAGGAGCGTCCCCAGCCCACCAGGGAGACGGTTGCAAGGGGCATGGTTTCTTTCTCCTTTTGGCTCCCCTCTGCCCCCCTGGACCCGAGACAATCATCAGCGGGTGTGGGAAGGGTTATCCTCCATGCCAGACACCGAGGCATTGGGACAGCCCACTCCTGCCATGGCTTCACTGTGTGGTTCTCACCGTTGTATCAGCAGTTGGTCCCAGGTTGTTTTTTTTTTTTTTTTTTTGAAAGAACTAGTCCATCTCCAAATGCCAACCCACAGTTTCCCCACACTGCAGCATGGCCACTGGACTTTCAGGCCGCTCATTCACTCATTTCAGAATACAGACTCCTGTTTTCACCAAGTGCATGGTCCCTGTGGATTTAGCAGACGTTGTCCGGCTGGTGCATCGCTGGAACTGGTGTTCTGGGTCACTTTCTGGCTTTTATCTAGTATTTTTCATGAAGGTGTTTTTTTGCCTGGTCTTACCTAGCCGCCATCTTGGGTTCTCCTCTGAAAGACTTTTGAATTTGCAGATCAAAATTTAATGCTGTTCCCCTAAGGAGGTATACCTCCATTAACAATGGTTACATATTCTGCATATCACTACCAGCCAAACTTGTGCCAAACTTTATACATACAGTTTATATTATATAATCAAATTGAAAGTTTTTTCCAAAGTAAACATACACTTAAAGATATATGTCCATGCTTGAGAATCGCTGAGATAGCAGACATTGATACTCAAGCCCAAATGTGTAGAGGGAGAGGTAGATCCAGTTTGCTGTAGAGTTAGTGGATAATAGAGGCAGGGTTTGTAAACAAAGAGCTGCCATCACTGTCTCCTAATTGTTGGAGAGCAGAGAATCCTCTCCCACTTTTCTTTTGGGGGGGCTAATTTTTTTAATGGCTTTATAAGCACTCCTATTGTTAAAGATCTCAACTCTTTCTCATACAGATTGAAAGTTTTTCTGAATTTTAAATTATTTTTTACATTTTGCCTACAATTATTTAGTTTAGATGTGCTTTTTTTGGGGGGGGATGGGGCCTTTTTAGGTAGCCAAATATATTCTTTTCTCTCTTTGGTGCAGTGTTTGGAAAACTTATCCATCCTGATAGTTTTACTAAAATGTTAGTTCATCTGAAATTCATCTTGAAGTTTGCTTTTTCCAACAAATGCTTAATCCAGCACTGAATAAACTGACCCTTCCACTACCACCTATATCATATATTAACTTCTTAAACATACTTTTGTCTGGTTTTGAATTAGATAGCTTTTAAAGTGGTAATGCAGACTGAGGCTTATTAATGAATAATTTTTGAATTTGGTAGATGTTGAAAATGACATTATGATTGGGTAAAAATGTTCTTTCTATGGTGCATACTGAAGTGTTTAGGAGTCTCTGCAATGTACTTTAACAAAATTAAAAGGGGTAAAAAATGAAACTATGGAATAGTTGATGGTTGTTGAAACTGGTGATGGGTAATGTTGTATACTGTATTTGTGGACATGTTTGAAAATGTTTGTAATAAAAACTTAAAAAAAAAATTAGGTTGACACTGCAGAGCTGCCATCTTTGATTCTTCGCTCTCCAATGTTTGGAAACCTGTTATTTTATTTCAACCTATTTTATAATCTGTCATCTGAGTCTGCCATTTTTCTCAGCTATGCTGCTACCCATGGACCCTCCAGTTTCATCTTTTTTGCTTTGGCATCTTGACGAACTGCTGATGCTGCCCACCATTCATTGGCTTATAGCAGCTGGCATGGGGTTGGCTGCTGCCACTGAGGCTGTCCTCCAGAGAAAAGGAAGGGGAAATTTCTGGGGATTGCTGATTCCCCACTTGTCCCCAGTTTTACAATTAATGAACATTGCATGCCCTCTTATCAATGTTGTAGCTGATACTTCAGTTATCCTCTTGCCCTCTCCTTCAAGTTTCCACAAAACAAAATTTCACTCCCCTAAGAGTTCTAGTAAGCCTTGTAGAATTTACTAAAGAATTCCCTAGATCATAGCACCCTGATGGAAATATCTCCAAGAGAATAATTTGCTTTGCTCACATGCTTCTTCCAACCCCACCCCCCCACCCCCACCCCTGACCACTGGATCTCTTCTTACTTTCCTCCTTTGGGCACTTTCTTATTATCCTAATTTAATAGATGGCAAAACAAAGAATCACATTAAAGTAGTAAAGCTAAAGTGGCAGTAGATTAGAACCCACACATAACACTGAGATCATATTTTTTTCTAGGACTTTTACTTGCTGCTCTACCTGCATGGTCTCATTTAACCCTCAAAATACATGCCTGTATTATGTATTATTACAGAACCATTTTATAGATGAAGAAACCGAGGACCAGAGAGGTTAAACAAAGTTGCCAAGAGCCATGCAGCTAATAAGTGTCAGTGCAGTGATTCAGACTCAGGTCTGTTTGAATTCAAAGTCTGTGCTGTTGAACTTCATCTAACGCTCCTCACAAATCCTCATTTATTCAGAATTCACATCCATATTAAACACTCTTCATCCCCAGCCATGCCTCTCCCTTGCTGCAGGGTGAGTGGCCGTGTTGTTAGTCACCACTGTGGAAGGAAACCTTTGTGACAGTTAGCAGTCTCCGTGCATGTAGGAGATTCAAAATAAAGCAAAATAGCCTATTTGCATAAGTAGAATCTGCTCAAATGTTGGCAAGCACAGCTCGCAACAAATCTGAAGACAAGAAGAAGGAAGATGAAGTGCCACCCCTTGTCTCCCACCCACCCTTGTCTCTGCCACCTCTATCCTGGTCCCTATGACCTGCTGGGGGAGCATGTCCTGTCAAATAAGCCCCAGTCAGACAAACGTTGGCATTTGACTTCAGCAGATCACTCTGATCCAGATCAGTTCCAGGTCTAGGCTTGACACCCAACTGTGAGCGGAATATGGTTTGACATGTACCTGGCTGTGAAAGCCAAGTTCTTGCCCCCACCCCTGCCCCACCTGACCCCAATAGCCTCACATGCCAGAATGTGACATCCCAGGTGTCAGCTAAAACACCAAGGGCACAGAGCTGGAGAAAGATGGGCAATGACAGCTGAGACTGCAGTGCCCACCCCAAGCCTGGCACCCTGCTTGGCCGCCTGCCTGTGTGGAGGGAGCTGACATCCAGCTGTGTGTTTGGGGAGGCTGAGACTGCAAAGCCCCCCTGGAGCTGGGTGCCATGGGGCCAGGAATGCCACTGCCATAATTTTGTGTGAGCTTATGCCTTGTTCTCTCCTAAACTCTAAATCACTCAATGTGAATTTGGATATCGAATAGCATTTCTCTTGGTGGGAAGAACCTAGGGGCGCCAGAGAATTGACACAAGAGATGGAGGTCACCAAAGGCAAGGTTTGCCAATTCACAGATTTGCCAAGGACTGCCCATCAGGCAACCTAAGAAGATGACTGTATGCAAAAAGGAGATGGAGACTAACATTTCCTGAGCATTTAGTATGTACCCAGCCCTGCATTAGGTGCTTTGTATAAGTTATATGATTTTACTGTTGCAACAACACTGCGAGGCTCAAAAAGGAATATGCCCAAGCTCATACACCTATGTATTAACAGCTTCAGAATCTGGACTCAGGAGCTCCACACCACCCTTTCTTTCTATTAGGCTTCTCTGCCTGGGGCCAGGAGAGCTGTGTCCAGCACACCACCTAAGTTGTCAGTTCTGCACACTGGCTCCCCTGTCTGGCACCCCCAAGCTAGGGAGGGAACAGTCCAATACAGAATCAAATAGCCAGTCTCCTCCCAAGCCCCCAGGCTCTGTGTGATGGCTGAAAGGCTCCCCTTCCTCACAGGCATCCTAGGGCACCCTCAGACTATACAGATTCCTCAGACTGCACCAGGCAGGAGCTATGAGCTCCATGAGGGCAAGGCATGTAGAATGCCAGGTCTTACCCCACAGTGCCGAGGGCAGCATTGAGCACAGAGGGGTGATGGCTGCTGGACAGGATGAAAAGTCACGTGCTTGCAGGAACTTCCCACTCATCCTTGTTGACACTGCTGGCAGCAACATAAATGACATCACTGTATTCCCAGACTTCAGGATGTTTAATATTTAAAATCATGAGGACTCTCATGTAGTTTCCAATGTTTTATTTTGCCAAGCAAGTATATAAGCCCCCCTCCATTTATTATCACTATAAATTCATGAAGAAGGGAACTTTAAATACCAAAAATGTGGTAAAGACACCATCTCATTGGAAAAGAGAGCCTTTCCCAAGAAAGGAAATTAGCAAGCTATGTTGACATATGTATATGCAGATTTCACATTTTGTCACAGATATATGAAAATGTCACCAACCACCAGCATGAGTCCTTGGGCCGACATTTAGGGACCCCTGATTTGATGGAAAGCCCTTAGACTGAGAGTCAGGATACCTGGGGACAATCCCTGACCCCATGACCAGGTGGCCTCAGACAGGTCACATCATCCCTCTGGTACTCGATTTCCTCAGCCATAGGACAGAGTAACGATGTACCCATCTTAGAGGGTCAATGTGAGAATTGAATGAAATGAGCGTAAAGCACACATGTGGAAACCTGTCAATATCTTCATCTGTTAAACAACGAAATTAGATAAATGGGTTTGGAGATCTCTTTAAACACTGTCATTCCAAGAAAGCAGCCCAAGCTTTGTGGCCCAGTCACAGGGCACATACCTCAGAGAGAAAACCGCTTTAAGAGGAAAAGTGCCCCATGAATCCTGGGACAGATTAGACTTTGGGTGAATCCTGGCAAATTCTCAGCCCCTTCTTCACATGTGGCCTTATTCTCGTCCCATTTGTCCACAAATGAAAGCAGCAAGCAGTTTGGGGCTGTGGTTTAGCAGAAGTGAGGCCCCAGAGTCAGCTATGGCAGGTTGCCCACCTCAAGAAGCTGAGATCGGGGTCAGGAGGCAAAGCATAAGGACGTGAAAAATGAAATTACGAAAGAGTCCACTGGGACCACATAGCTGGCTTTGAATTCCCTGTTTGTACTGGGACCCCTGTTTCCTACTCCCACTCGGCTGCTCTCTCTTCCAGACTACGACACTCCCGAGAGGGTCAACTCTCAGGGGAGCCCGGGGAAGAAGGTGGGAGGGAGGGTGTGTGGTGTGTGCTGGCTCATGCACATGCGTGAAGGTTGAGGCAGTGGGATGTGGTCTTTTGCTCATTTCTCCCTCCACCATCCTTCCACCTCTGCCTGCCCAGGCCTCCTCCACCTGACACCCATTCAGGAGTGAGAGGGTCCACCCTCCTTGAGGCTATTAATGCAGCACTACTCACTGATGTACACGAGCTCATGCTCCCTTACATGTCCACAGATTTATAAGCCACGTGTATGAGGCCAGAGACAGCTTAGGCAGGAGACACATTTTCCAAAGCCCAAAGAATGATTTAAAAGTGCTCCAGGCTCGTGGCATTGAGTGTCAGGCTGGATGCAGGTGCATTGGTGGCACCTGCACTTGCCTGACTGTTGGACTTCATCCTGTCTCCAGCCCCATCCTCGCAAAGCCTGGCCCAAGCCCAGTCTCTTCTGTGAAGAACTTATTTATGGATTGTCCCATTAGCCCCAAGAGGTCATGTGAATAGGGCCATGTGTGTGTGTGTGTGTGTGTGTTCATGTTTGTGTCTGTGTGTGTCTCTGTGTGTGTGCTCATGTTTGTGTGTGTCTGTGTGTGTGTCTGTGTGTGTGAGATCATGTTTGTGTGCGCCTGTGTGTGTATTTGTGTTCATACTACCCAGCAGGGAAGAGCAAGGGCAATCCAGATGCAGCTTGCTAAAGGAGCCCAGATATCAGCATGTGATCGGCAATGTTGTGAAGGTCCTAGCTTTGCCAATGTCAAAGTGCATCTGAAGGTCCGCACGCCCAAGGGAAGTGGTTTTAGAAGTTCTCACTAGGAAAGGAAGATTGAGTGGAGCATGCCTTACAGCCTCACCACCAACTACCCCAAACCTTTTAACCAGCCGCCTGAGGAAACTGCATCCAGCCCCACAGATTGCAGTACTTGGAGATAAGTATCGAGCTGCTCAGGGGCGCATGACTCTATGGGAGCCGGGAGATGGCAGTGGCAGAGGTTTGTAACAGACCTGGAGAATGTTTCATAGCTGCCCAAATCAGTTTTTTCATTTGTTCTTTTATGGTGAAGGTTGAGACACATCTAAGGAAGCAGGAGGGAGGTTTCTGAGCTCTTGCCACACTCAGGGGCTCTCTTTTTTTCTTATTTGCACATGTGAACCAGAAACTTTTAAACAAAACCCAGCAAGTTTTACTGCTTTTTTTTCTGAACAGCAGAGATTGTTTCTATAAGAGCCATCACAATTAACATGGTATCCAAAGAGGCATCTGTACAGAAATAAAGTAAAATAACAAAAAAGAGGAAATAGTTCACTTGGTGCACAAACCATCATTCACCTGCACCCCACCCCATGCTCCCATCTCTTTTCGTCAGGGGAGGCCTGACATTTAAAATACTGCAGATCCCAACAGGAAATCTGCTGAAGACACAAGAGCGAAGTTTAATAGGGGCCACTCTGTGCTTGGTCATCTTGCTGCCAGTGGGGACACCTACTATTGGAAAGAATGACAGGTCATGTGAAAAGAGAAGGGAATGGCCCACAGGGTGAGCATCCAGGGACAGGCAGCCCTTTGGTGAGAAATCCTCTGCTGGAGCAGGGAGGGCTACACCAGGAGCCATCAGGGCTGGACTGGAGCAGAAAATTCCATGTTCCCTAGAGTGGGTATGGAGGAACAGACCTAGAACGGGCTCTGTCCAGGTTTGCCATAAGCTCTAAACTCAGGGGAAATAAAAGGCTATCACAAATGCACTGAGCTGGGGCTGATATCTCTGGCATTGCCAACCTTAGGAGCCTGGAAAATATTGTCAGTTAAGTGGAGTCTGTACATGTAAAATCTTACATACCAGTCAACGTGTGCTTTGGTGTGGCTCCTCAACACACAGAGCTTATTTCCATCCCTCCTCACCACGAAATAAATGTGATCCACTGGCATGTTTCTTGGTACTCTCCTGCCAAGTTTTCACAGTAGATGGTCAAGTGCAGCAACTGTGCTCTGAGGGCATGGGGACCAGAATCACCTGGACACCAAATGTATTCTGTCCCCTGCCTCAATGGGTAGCAGCAGCATTGCCTTCTCATCAAGGTCAATTACTATGGACTCCTTTCCCTGCCTGCTGGTGTCTTGACAAAAAGAGCACAAAGTGTCCAAGCAATAGCCATAACTTGGAGACTCTTGTTTTATCTCCCAGAGGAAGCATTCCTTCTGTGTGAACCAGACTTCCAGACTCACCGAGGCTAGAGTTACAGGGACAGGAAGCATAAAACCCCTAGGTGGGTCATTGGGAGTGATGGGAGTGGGGTTGCTCTTTCTTCCACTCTTCAGTCTTAGATTCATGTATTCTACTATCAGGGACTCAGCATCATATAATGGTCACTGGTTTAGCATGTATATTGTCTTCTGGAGGATGGTGCCCCATCATTACAAGGCATCATCTCCAAGTTGGTGCTGTCTTCAAAAATCCATTTCGTCATTCTGCCAAGCCAGTAGTTTCTGGCTGGTGTTGAATTGTGATGGGAAAAGTAGATTCTATGGTCATGTGCTCACCGCCACTCCTCCTTTGCTATAAAGTGGGTTCCTTGGTCCAGTGGGATGTTATGCAGGGCCTATATCAGTGGGCCATATATTTTATAATCCCTAGAATGGTGGTCCTAGCTAAGGCCCCAAAGGCAGCAAAGACAAACCCAAATGTGGGATACCTTTGATTCCAGTAGAGATGAAGTCTTGCCCCTTACAGAGTGGAAGGGATCCTATGTGGTCAAGTTGACACCAAGTGATTGGTGTTTCTCCTTGAGGGATGGTGCCATATTGGAGGTGGGGGGTGGGGCTCAGTTCATTCTCTGTTGCTAGCATCAACACTGGCAGTGGTGATAATTAGATCAGCCCTGGTAAATGGGAGCCATGCTCTTGGGCCTTCGCATAGCCTCCAACCCTGCCACCATGGCTATTCCATTCTGTGTCCATTGTGCCAGCATTGGAGTGGCCAATGAGAAAAACAGACTGATGTCAACTTTTTGAGCCAAGCCATTTGTTTGTTTAATGCTTCTTCTATAGTGGATGCTCTCTGGTGGGCATTAAATATGTGATGCAAAGGTTTTCTTTCTCTGTGCCCACTCCCTTAAGTTCACCCACATATGCTTTCCTTGGTTGTCCCTGATCTTTAAATCTCTATCCTTCCAGGCTCCCAACCAACTAGCAGAGCCATTCACCAATGCTTATGAGTCTCTATGTATTCCTACCTTTAGTCACTTATCTTTCCATGCAACAGAGATGAACAGGTGCATCATCCCAAAACTCTGCCAATTGGAAGGATTTCCCCTCACCACTTTATTTCAGAGTGTTACCAGAGAGGGGCTGTAGTACAGCTGCCATCTATTTTTGGCTTGTAGCCACATACAAAGCTTAGCCTTTTCCTCCTCAGTCATTTGTTCATAAAGGATACTTCCAGCAGCCAAATGTGTAACTGATGGAGAGGCACCAGTACAACAATGTGGGAGAACATGGGTGTCTGGGCCACCTGCTCATGTAGCTTACTTGTGCCTTCCTGCCAAATCTGATCCTGGATATAACTCTTCCATTTTACAATGGATAGCTGCTAGGAATACTGTATTACAATTTGGTGGATGTGAATGAACCCAGATCATGATAGGCTGTCTGGCCAGCCATTGGTCACTTGATATCCCATGGTCATGTAGTCCATCTATACTAGGTCCTAATAGTATACCAGAACTCTTTGTCAAATGGTGTGTAATACTCTGATGCAGAAGGCATGAACTTTCTCCAGAATTTCATGGGTCTCTATTGTGATTCTCTCATTGAAATTTGCCATAAACTCCACAGACCATATTTGCCTGCCATAGATATCTCTAGTAGCACAGAGTTCTGGATCATATGGTCCAAGTTGCAAGGCTGCTTCTCCGCCCAACCTGGAACTTCTGAAGATCCCTTTCCTACTGTGGGTCCCATTCAAAGTTGGAAATCTTCCATGTTATTTGGGGTCAGAGAAGTATTCCCAAGTGTATAATATGTGGAAGAGGCCTATGTGGCATTGTGACTCCTTCTACATGGCAGGAGGTATGAGATGCAATGATTTGCTATTCTTTTTGGAAGGGAAGCCCCAATATGCGTGACACCACCGGACCTCTAAAACTTCATTGATATGGCAAGTTCTTGACTATTTATAGGTGTTTTCTCCTATTTTCTGAAGCACATGTATCCTACTCATGGCCTCCAACATATTTGCTACTTCTTGCTCATCTGGTCCAATTGATATAATCTCATCAATATAATGGGTAGATGTGATGTTCTTTGGAATGTCCAGACAGTCCAGGTCCCTTCAGACTCTATGCTGATAGGGGGTGGAAGAATTAACTTAGCCCAGTGGCAAGACCACAAATATCATTTTTGTCCACCCTACATGAATGTGATTGCTTCTTGTCCCTCCTTGATAGGGCTGAAAAACAGTATATTTTCCAAATCAAAGTATGTATACCATATCCCCATGGTTGTGCTAATCTGTGCTTGCAAAAATACCACGTCTGGCAAACCAGTGGCAATTGGGGCTACTACTTCAATGAGTTTGCATGAATATACTATCATCCTCTAGGATCCCTCTGATTTGTGTAGTGTGAATTCTGAATCAGATTCTGAATTAGAATCCCAGGAAATTCTGCTGCATTAAGTGGGTATATAATGGGTACCACCATCCCTACATCTTTTAGGTCTTTAAGAGTTGCACTCATCTCTTCCATTCACTCTAAGACACAATAGTACTTTTAACTTACTGTCTTGGAAGGAAAGGGGATGTCAGAGGAGAAGTTTCAGTTGCTTCCAATTGGCCTTTCCCATTACAACAATTCTTAACCAACAGCCCAATGAACACTGTTGAGTTTCTACCAACTACCAAGTATGTCCATTGTAATTATTTATTCAATGAATGAATGGACCCACTGGACCCACTGTGAGGCAGACATACGACTCCACTTGAACAGTGAGACCATGATGACTATTTGGGTCACCAGATATCAAGGTCAACTCAGGCCTTGTTTCTGACAGTCCTCCAAATGTTTGGATAGACTTCTCCTCCCAGTATATGGCTACCTGAGCAAAAGTCAAGGGGCTTTTGGAGAAGGAATGGGAGAAACATTACCACACACACTTACTCTATTTGAGGGGTCCTTCCACCTGGGAACCCAGCCTCTCCTATCAATGGGCTCTGGACGTGAAAATTGACTCAAGTCTGGAAATTGGATAATGGATTTGATTTTTATTGGGGTGGCTTTCCTCAGACTCCTCATCATCTATCTTTGATTTCTATGATTGCATAGATTAAGCAATACTCTTACTGGCTTTCTGTCTATCTTGCCCTTAGGGATACCATGTTTTATTTGCCATCTACAGAGCCCTCTAAGAGTTAGGTCCTCTTGGCTGCACTTTGACCTTGTTATTGATTATGATAATTATAACCAGGGTCAGTGAGAGGTGGTTAACCAGCTTCTAGGACACCTGCAGGCATGAGATGCTCACTATCTCCTGGGTCATCTTATTCCATCATGGGGCAACAGATTTTGTAGATATGCTTTCTTATGCAGCAGAAATATGCCTTCCTGGAATTTCTATTCATGTGACACACCTTTAGATATTTGAAGTTAGCTACCATGAAAATCCTTTCCCTAATTTCCCCCACAATTACTAATCCTTATTTCTAGACTAATCTCAAGAGTCAGGCTTTCACATTCACCAAGGGGGTCAGGACACTAATCCCAGGTTACCTGGAGGGGAAAGAGAACACACATGCCCATTGAGACACAGCAAAGTAATTATAAAAAACTATGAAAAAGAAAGAAAAAAAAAGTTAATACATATGGAGTGCTTACTAATGAGCCAGGCCCTGAGCCAAGCACTTTACCTGCATTATCCTCACAACAACCACTCATTTATGCAACAAATTTTATTAAGCACCTAAATCATTCTAGAAATCAGGAATACAGCAGTAAGGAATACAAAAAAACCCTGCCCTTATTAAGCTAACATTCTAGAGGTGAG
The DNA here is from genome assembly GCF_015220235.1 of Choloepus didactylus. Classification (NCBI taxonomy): domain Eukaryota; kingdom Metazoa; phylum Chordata; class Mammalia; order Pilosa; family Megalonychidae; genus Choloepus; species Choloepus didactylus. Next base: position 398,226 of record NC_051334.1, on the reverse strand, counting down.
AAACAAGCAATAAATAAGAAAATGGAGTGCTATGTATAGTATAGTAAGTGCTGAGTGTTAAGAAGAATAGAATGAGGAAGAAAGGAAATGTCAAATGATTTGCAAGTTTAGATATGGTATTCAAGGTCTCACTAAAAAGTTAAATTGAGTGAAGACCTTAAGGAGGTAAAAGAGGGACCTCTGTGGATAACTGGGGAAGCCTATTCCAAGGAGAACAAACAAAAAGGGTAAAGATCCTGAGGTAGGTATTATTATCTCCATATTACAGATTGTTAAATGTCTTGCCCAAGATCCCACTGCTTAAGTATGGTTCCAGGAACCCAACTTAGGTCTGCTTGACTTTACAGCTTTTATATCATACACCTGCCCAATAATAGGTGCGTGACATTAGACAATTTAGAAGTGCTCTATGTTACACAAACTCTAGAAAAGAAAAGCAACTTGCTCAGATGAATACTTGTAGATAATGGCTCAGCTGAGACCAAAGTGTTGTCATTTCCACTCCACCATCCTTGCTTCGGGATCCAGACATTTATACTCTGGCCAGAAATCTTTCCCAAACCGGTTAAAGGACCTGGTGATACTTTATCAGTGTATTTTGCTGATTTGTATTTTAAAGGACCCATGTTTTCTAAATGATGTCACTGAGCTCTGATTTCTCTTTTGGCAGGTGTCGGTCAATAACAGAGCACAGGCTTTGGAGTTAGACCTATCTAGATATGAAAACAGGCTCCACACCTTTCTAGCTATGTGATCTTGGGCAAGTTATTAAACATCTCTGACCCTCAGTATCATCATCCATAGCAAAAGCACAGGAATGCCTCTTAGGGATGTGGTAAGGATCAGATAAAATAATATATGTACAGCACCTGACACAGTGACTGGAATATAGGAGGTGCTCTGTGTTAAGTCTTCTCCCCTATGTAGTTAGTTGTCTTTGCACATGCATGGCTCTTACTCTCTTAATTTATTATAATTTTATTGAGGGTTGAGAAGTTGTCTTATATTTCTTGCTACTCACCACAGTTTGCATTATATCATGGTGTATAGTAAATGCTTAACACTATTTGATTGCTGGAATAGTGGGGAAGAGAAAGAAGAGTGATTATTGCTTTGGGACTCTGTTGGTGCAACGGTCATCTCGTTGCAGCATCTGTCAGCTCACGGCTCACCAGAGCTTTTTTGCTGATGTGAATGACCGGCAAGTATCCTCTTACTCCTTCAAAACTCGATATATGTCATTCTGGAAGGGAGACCACTTTTCAGGCAGAGGAAGACATTTCTTCAGTCAAGAGAAGAGGAGTAGCTGTCACCACCAGGTCATCCAAGCAATCAGTAAGTTCTTGCAATTTCCTGGTAAGAAGGCAAAATTCCAGTTTAACTTAGAACTTTAACACTCTCTACTCACAGATTGTTCATCAGGACTGCTATCAAAGAGCAAAATTGATCAGTTTCAGTTTTTATTTCTTTTGCCCACCCTCTGGCAAGATTTCAGTAAGCAGCTAACCAGATGAAAATAGGAGGAGAAGGAAAAGGCCCAGACCTAGATGATTTAGGAAATGGCTCATCAGCCACCCCAAATTGAAGTTGCTTTTTCATTCATATGATATGGAAAAAAAATGTCTTCATGATGAATATTAGGAATAGTGCAGTGGCATAACCTGTTTATAATTTGTTTTTAAGGAAAAAAAAAGTGTTTCATTTGTGTAACACTTTCCCCTAAATTAACTTGTTTAATCCTCATAGCAACCCCATGAATCGCTATTATTACCATGTTTTACAGGTGAAGCAAATGATCCAAAGAATGTTAAGTAACTTGACAGAGGTTACACAGTTGGTAAGTGGCAAACCCAGGACTTGAACCTAAGATCTCTTAATTTGAACCCAGTGGTTTTCCTCTGCTCCTCGTTTTTCTGCCACCTAAGAAGGATTAATGAAGGCCAATCTTTCCTGACCCTATTATAGGCCAAGGATGGGTGAGAGGAAGATTTATAGATAGAACTGTCCTCTCTTTTTATACATCCTAGCCTTAATATTAACGATTTTCAGAGGGAAAAAAAATAGTTTTTCAAAAGTTAATAATATATCTAAGACTAATTTGTATTTGTCTCTGTAAAGCTGAGAAGACTTAACAGACTGACACTTTATCCCTAGTCACTACAGAAAGAGAGGAAGAGTGTCATTGTTCTCAATTTTGTGGCCAGGAATCAAGAGGAGAGAAAGAGAACCTATATAGCAAAGTTGGGAAAAGAACCTGTTTTTCTAACTTCTGAACTCATAAATTGGAAATTGCCAAAACTATGCATTATATGTATATATGCAATTATTAGAAAGGAACAACACAAAAAATATTTCCTTCCTTCCTCCCTCCCTCCCTCCCTCCCTCCCACCTTCTTTCTCTTCCTTCCTTCCTTCCTTCCTTCCTTCCTCACCAATTCTTCTTGGGAGCACTTCCAAATATCAAGTGGCTTTTACACAGTGGTGAGATTAGATTTTAGCACCCAAGGGTAAGCTGTTCTCTCCCAGAAAAATCTCCACTTCTCTCCAGACTCCAGGGAGAATGTGGCCCATGGTGGGAGAAGGTAAGCATTGCCCTGGCTGCAGCTGGGTACCAGAAAGCTGGGTGCAGTGGTGCCCATGAGGACAGGAGCCAGAGAGGGCTTGGAGCATTGGGTTCAGAGCAGATGGCTAGAACAGTTCACCAAAGACCCCTAGGTACCACCGCCGGTCAGAGGGGTTTCCTTTTGGCATGTTCCCATTAACACATTTTCTTGGCTTGGGCCTTGTGGCTGCTGGGATGAACAGCCTTTTTCCTTTTCCAAACCGTCTTTATCAGTAATGCAACAATAGCTAATTTAATTAGCTGACCTGAACGGCAGCCAGTTTGAGCTAATTTGGTTTTGCGAGCTGCTTCCTGGGACATACAGAACTGATAAGCATACTTCCCTCTCCAGACAAACAGTGGGGAGTGGGATGGGGCAGAGAGGGTGACGTGGCTCCTCCAAAGTCCATTCTACACCGGTGGGATTTAGCATTCCAATGACCAACAGCAAGTTACTCTTGAGTCAGTATTCCCCAAGGGCTTGTCAAGTTTGTCAGCTGAAAAGATAAAATAGACAACCAGGAAATTGCAAAGGCAAGGTGCCCAGGTTGAGAGTGCTGGGAAGAAACATTCCCCTCAGCAGAAGGGACACTTGGCCAGAAAATTTGGATCTCAGCCACCGACTGATCTTCCCCAAGTCACTATAACCCTGTGTCTCAGCTACTGGACGCATAATAATAACCATTGCCCTACTTCCTTCACAGATGTGTTGTAGAACTCCAATAATATATTGTAGATAAGAGTGCTTTGAGTCATATAAAGAACTAAACAAATATAGAATGTTTTGATAATTAGCACGATCCCATGAGGGTATTCTGTTTCTCAAGGGCAGGGACTATCTATTGTTTATCTTTGTGTCCCTAGCACCTAACATAGTGTCTGCATATAGAAGGTGTGCAACGTGTATTTGGTGACTGAATGATACAGAAATGGGCATATGAAGAGATATGAAGGGATGGTTTAAGATGTGGGGAGGTCAACACATAACTAATTGAATATCATAGAACGTTAGCCTTCTTTCCAGTTCAGCATCTTAACTCTCTCCATCCTTGACCAAAAAATAAATAAGTAAATAAATATTACATATATATTATATATAGTTTTGAGTAAGACATGACTTTTTATATCAGATTTGTATTCAATATATCAAAATAGCTATTCTATCCCACCTGCCCCTCTGCCCACCATTCCCTGCCCCAAGTTCTCCCAGAGTTACTGCCCCAAATAATAGGTAAAGGACCACACCCAGGGTAGGTTTTGGGGTCCTTTTCCCTTTGAAGCACTGTATTTCAATGGGATATGGATTAGAGTTCGCATCTATTCACATGGAATAAATGGTCTGTGCTTGAAATGAATGGATTTGAAAAAAGTTTGAATAGGAAAGGTCTATAAGGTAATAATATCCATCACCATCACTTTAATATGCTTTCTGGTTTTGGTATTTGGTTAAATTTGTTTTATCCATCATGATTATTGTGCTGACCAACTATGCTCACTCCACACACTTTCCGTGGGTGATCTCATCCACTTCTATGGCTTCAACTACATCTCACATGCTGACAACTCACAAGTCATTTTCTTTAATCCTGATGTCACTCCTGAACTCAGGTACCCGGAAACGTAACTGGATCTACTGGGATCACCTATTACACCTCAAACCCAAGATGCCAAAACTAGCCATCATCTCATAGTTTCCCAATCTGTTTGTCTTGATTCCTTGCCTTTGCAGGAAGCTCACAGTTTTTGAAGCCAGAGCTCCAAGCTTTCCTTCATGCCAACTTCTAGGTAGTCACCTAGTTTACTGCTTTTACCGTCTAAAATATCCCTTGAATATAGGCCATTCTTGCCACTGAAGTTATTTTATTTATATCTTTCATCCCCTACCTCCACTCCAAACAAGAAGTCCTCAAAGACAGAGCTCCTATGCATACCAGGCAAACAAGAAATGCTGGTTTATGTGAACTAAATTAAAATCTTCCTCACCCTATGCCATCAAATCCAAATCTTTAGTGAATGCCAATTACTGTACTTAAGACAACTGAAGATGTAGGTGAGTTTTTCCATTCTGCTATAATAGCTGTTGCAATGGGCTCTAAATTGACAGCCAAGCCCCAAATTTGGGATGAGTACAGTCCACTCAGCTGGGACAGTATAACCTCAATGACAGATCTATCTTCTGGGTCTACTCTAAAACCTGAGGCTCCCATGCAGAACACTCATAAGTTTCTCAAGTGTTTCCAGTTAAGGCAGAATCTGTTCTGGCTGCCGTAGTTTCTTCTTTACAGATTCCCTGTCTTTGACTCTCTCATGCCTAACTCGAGAATCAAGTGTGGATTACTCTTCCTAAACTCAAATTACAGGTGTAAGTCTATAATATATTGGAAGTATTTAATATCCCTTAATGATAATTGGTGTCCCAATAAAATTTTATCTTATTAGCCATTTCTATAACTTTTACTGTTACTTATATGTTCTTCATGTCTAGGTCATTTTTTCCCCTGAAGTCGTGTCCCTAGAACCCTAGTGTTAGTGGGTGATCTCACTGCAAATCTTGAAAGGTAGCCAAACCAAAATGGAAAAGAACACAGGGTCTGGAGCCACCCTGCCTCAGTTCAGATTCTGATTCTACCACCTACCATCTGTGAGAATAGAAAATGTCTGTATCTCTCTCTCTCAATTTCCTCATTAGTAATATGGGAATAATGATATACACACATTCTCTACAGGCTTCCTGTGGGAATTAAAAGGCTAGACCATTTAGCATAGTTCTTGACACTATATGTGCCAGCTATTATTACATTACTTGATAATTAGGTCCTAGAAGACATCAAAAGAATTTTGATGAATAATTTGTTTGTATCACAGATTCTTTGCATGCAGTTTACCCACATTATCTCATTTAATCCTCACACTAACCCTATAAGGTGCTTTTATCATACTCATTTCACAGATGAGAAAACTAAGCTTCAGAGAGGTTAAGAAACTTGTCAATTGCCACACGGATAGCAAGTGACAGAACTGGAATTTGAACTCTGGACTGAGTCTAAATTTAGACTTACAGGAACTAGAGACAAATTATTCAAAGTCTTTATTTCTTTGTAGATAAAATAAAGAAAAAAGAAAACACTTGAATGAATTTTGAAATAATTACGGTGCATAAAAGAAGCCAAACAAAAAAAGAGTATACTATGTGATTCTATTTATATAAAATTCTAGAAAATGCAAGCCAAATATGACAGAAAGCAGATCAGTGGTTGTCTGGGGAGAGCGGTAGGTATGGAGTGGTGGGAAGAATGGACTACAAAGAAGCACCAGTAAATTTGGGGGGCAGTGATATACCCATTATCTTGACTGTCATGATGGCGTGACTGGTATATACATATGTCAAAACATAGCAAATTACACACTTCAAACGCATGCTGTTTATTGTGTGTCTGTTATGCTCAATAGAACTGTTAACATAAACACTCTAGCTACTTTTATACCCACAAAAGCAAGCACATTAAACAAAGGGTAATTAATCATTATTAAGAACAGAGTCTAGTGATGGGCAAAGAAAAAATATCCCTAGGATTAGGGCCTCTGAGTTCACAGGTCATAGCTGTGCAATGAAGAGCCCAGGCTTTGTTGACCAAGCTGGTTCTTACCTCCTCCTTTTTGAATTATTTGTGTGACTTTTGGCAAATTACTTCAAGAAATCTTAGCATGCTTACCTATAAACTGGAGGCGATAAAATATGCTTCACAGGGTTGTTGTAAGGATTAAATGAGGTAATGTGCACAAATCCCTCACACTGTAACACACATCTGCTAAATGTTGTTTAGGTGTACAAAACATTTAAAGGGGGTTCTACCAGGCTCTGGTGATGAGTGTTAATCAGATCCACAGTGGAGGACAAAGAAAAGTGGTTATTCTGGGTGTAGCCCTGAAGGAAGAAAGTGATTCATCATACAGTTGTGAGTCCTGATTTGTGAGACAAATAAGCAGGTCAGGCCTTCTCTCATTTCCTGGGGGCCCCTCCTCATCTTCCGGGTCCCACTCCTGCCCAGCATGCAAATAGGAAAACAGCAGCTATGCCACTGTGTATGTAAAATAGTATGCATTCTGCTTCATTCCACTCCTCTATTACTTTAATGTGCTGGCCTGGAGGATAAATGAGATAATAAATGCAGGGCACTGAGCACTGTGTCTGGGTCAAAGGAGGCACTCAATAAATGTTCGTTTCCTGCCCCCATCCTCCTTATAGGGCAGACCTGACTTCTCAGAAATGCAAATCCCTCTGCACTCCCCTAAGTCTACACTCAAAATGCTACTCCCTTCAAGCCAGCCAGAATCCCACTCCTCTGCTAATTGTCCCACAGAGACCAGGGGAGAAGGCAGCCCATCCAGGAGGCCCATGCCTCACAGTAGAAGACAATGTGCTGCGAACCTGGCCCTCATCCATCTTCACAGACAGTGCTGCGCCATCCATTTTAAATGACATGGAAGCCGACCCGTTCATCAAGATCAGCATACTACTATATTATTATGATTATTTGGCATTTACATAACACTGTATTTGCAAAGTGCTTAATAATAATTTATTTATTACTTCATCTAGCAACTCACTAATGGAAAATCCAAGGGGTTGTCCTGAGTTCAGTGACCTCCACTCTGGAGACCCCTTAGGCCATTTCCCATAGCTTGCCCAAATGCCTGCTGTAAAGTATTTTAATGAAAAACCATTTGGCATAAGTTTTTTCTTTTCTTTTTGCTGCTTGTAATATATCTATTGAGACAATCCTTTTATTTTACGATGAATAAAAATAAGCATTACTGTTATTATAAATTCACTGAACATAATATCTCTCTAGAACTTACAAGGAACCAACAGGATTACATCCCAGTTCTGTGGCAGACGTGGAAATGCACCCTTCATACCTCCCAGCAGTGAGGGGTGCAGTTTGTTGACAGCCCGTGGCTGTTAATTCCTTTAGGGTCCTCTTCAGCTTTCACCTGAGCATGGTGGGGGTTTAGAGGCCTGGCCATTTCTGCCCACGTGGGACTCATCTAAAAGGCGAGCTTTGTTCCAGAGCTCTCCACTGGGTTGGCCAAAGCTTTTTCAGGTCTGTATCACTGTTTGACAGCTTCCCTGCCCAGTCAGGCTTTCTTCGCCTTTCTCCTTCCTGGGTGTAACTCCCCAATAAACCTTTTGCGGTCCTAACATTACCTCAACATCTGCTTTCCAGAGAACCCAGCCAGCACAAACACCTACACTAAGCCATGCCATTCTAGGCAAGTGTCTCTGGACTTCAGAGTTTTCAACAATACATTATTAGGGAGGTGGGTTTGATTCTTTCAAAAGTCTTTCTACCTCTTTCATTCTATGACACTTTATAAGTCTATATGCAATGGAGTTCAGTATAAATTCTGCATCTCTATTCTCTATTCCAGGAGGTTTTGTGGTAGGGTCCCCTATTTTCCTACCAACAACACTGTTATGACCCCACCTCTGTTAAGAAGTGTAGTAGAAAGATGATTACAAGTGACGATGGTTGCTTGTGAAAATTATATGGTAAGAATTTATATGTGTCAAACAGCATATGTATATCTAGCATTATATAATATGTAATTACATATATAGTTAAAGAAATAATACCATAATATAAACAATATACTATTAGTTGTAAAATACCAGTCAAGACAAGGGATCCACCAGCAGAGAAAATGGGTAAGGAAGTCCCATTGACAGATGGGACAGATGGGGGAGGACAGGACTGTACATTGAAAGGGTCTAATACCTCGGACTGATGGGCTACATCCCCAAAGTTCTTCTCTCAAACTACACCCAACAGAGGGAAGAAAAACCTCAAGTGAGCCACCTCCAAAGGGAGCAGCCCCTCGGACAGTGCGCATTTCAGAATTCTGAAGGATGCAGCCTCCTTATCAGCTGCTCAGGCTGGTCCCCTGTGGAGGTTTTCATTTCCAAGCCAAGAATCAGAACAAAGGTTGTGAGCCCTCCTCCCTTGTCTCCCTATTTCCTGTTTTTCTTCCTTTCTTTTTTTTTTTTTTTTTACTTTTTTTTTTTCTAAACAATCTTTTAAAGAAGTCCGTTCTCTGCTTTTTGCTCTGGATTCTTCAGTGGTCTCAGATCAACGGTGCATGTCACAAAAAAAATTATTAAGAAACCCAATGAAGTTTTCCCAAATTAAAACCCGAAAAGAATTTATTTACTTCTGTATTCTAAAAATAAACCTGTCATCGTAAAGTCTGTGTATAAGGTTGTCATTTGACCCTGGCTCTGAGATTCATGTATGTTAATGGAATTTTCTAGTTTAAGAGGTGGTATTATCTAAAACATGTTCAAGAAGTTTTGTGTAAACTATGTAAATCCATGGAAGATGGCTATCCAATGAGCTGGGGGACACACAATGAATCAGTGTATCTGAGATGTTTTCCCTCGCTGCTGCTCTTGGAGGCCTGGTAAAAATTGTACCTCACCCCCCACGACCAACTAGGAGGGCTCAGCAACGTTCAATGGCAAGAGTCTAGACTCAGTTCTTTTAAACAATGGTTTCAAAGCACATAGAAAAGGAATCTGGGACTCATAGAGGCCAGCATGAATTTACCAAAATCAAGTCACACCACATTCATATCATTTACTTTTTTGGTCAGGAGACCCATGGAACAGCAAGGAATTACCATAACTATGTTTCTATAAAATGGTAAACAAAATCCCTCTCCCTATTTATTCCTCGAGATAAGATGAGGTAATGTTGTTAGTAACAAGCCAATTAAGGGGAATCATGTTGAATGATCAACTCTCAACCTGAAGCTATCTCTAATGTTTTATTACAAGGCGCTGGGTCCACCTTCCTGCTAAAAACATTAATGAGTGAGATGGATACAACAGAGAGGTGACAAGCATGGCTTTCAGAGTAAGACAGTATTGGTTTCAAATCCCGACTCCTCTCTGGACTGGCTGTGTGTCTTTGGATAGGTTACTTAGTCTTTCTGAGCCACAGTTTCCTTCTCTATATAATGGGGATTATAACACACTTCATAGAGCTGGCATGAGGATAGGATGCAATAATATGCTGTGTAAAACACGATATCTGGCAGACAGAAATACTCCCCCAAATGGTTGCTTTTTTGTGGCACACTAAACATATTGTCTGAGATTAATGAGCTAATATGTTGGATGACAAAATCAGGATCCAAAAAGGTCTCACCAGACTGGACTCAAGGACCAAATCTAATAGGATGGCATTTAACAAGGATAAATGTAAAAGTACTGCAATTAGGTCTGAACAGCAAGCTGCACAAATGCCCGGAGGGGAGATAGGGCTTATCAACAGTGCACCTGAAAAAAGACTTGGGAGCATTAGCTGACTCCTTGCTCATTAACGGGTCAATGGCGTGAGGTGGCTGCCAAAAGTGGATGCAGTGTTGGGCAGCATACAGCAAGCCCATCGACTGGAACAAAGGGAGATATAATGCCCATCTCTGCCCTCTCTCGACACCACATTTTAAAAGAGGTAGTGATAAGCTGGGCTTTTTCCAGAGACATAGAATCAAGGTGATGAGGAGACATAAGCCCCATCAGAGCAAGGAGGAGCTGTAGCAAGAGAAGTCCGAGGAAGCTCAGGGCAGGTGTGGACTAACACCTGAAAAGCAGTTATGGGAGTGATGCGTTAGACCCCTGGTGATAGGGAATGTCCAACTCCTTCCCCACTTAAAGTTTCTCAGCAGAGAACAAGGATGATAGGTGGGAATTACAGAAAGGAAGTTTTCTATACACTGTGAAGAAGATGCCTTTAACAATTAAAGCCACCATGGGGAGGGGGTGAATTCCCTGTGGCTGGCCCTGTTCAGGCTGCGGCTGCAGGACTGCCTGTGCAGGAGAGCCGAAAGAGATGACTATGCCCGCCAGGGCAGGGCTCAACCTGCAGCGCATGTGCCCCCAGAAATTGCTTGCAAAATCTGATGTGCAAAGTGCATTTTTCTTGGGGGGAGGGTTCAGAGTCCTATTAAGATCCTTTATGGAATTTGAAACTCCACCCAGAAAAGATTAGGATGAACTGAGCTGAAGTATCATTCCTTTCAACATTTCTTGGACATATTCTATATACTACTAGGCTAGATTCAGGGACACAGAGAGGAGGAAGATATTGTCCATCATTGTAAAGTGAAACTTCAAGTTGGTGTGTTCTTGTAAACAAACAAGTGTAAAAAAAGCATCTTTTTGGTGCTGTGACACGGTATGGGATATGGTAGGGTGACAAAGAGTGGCCTGAGACTCAGGGACTCTGTGACAGCCAGCGGTGAGAGAGCCTTTGGTGGCCTTGGTCACTGGGTGGAAGTTATATTCACAAAAGGGCATATGGGCAGATATGGCAAAAGGGCAGATATCCTGAGAGCTCCCTGCAAGGCTCTGGGAATTGCTGATCTCCAGACCTGACCTTTCTCCCAAGATACCATCTCAGCTATCCATGATGGGGCAGGTTCACTCAGATGTCCTAAAGCGAGATGTCATAAGATCTGTAGGAATGTGTTTTGGGTCAGTCCTTGAAAACCCAAATCATCGGCAGCCTGTGCTTGTGGTCACACCAACATCAAACTGCCAACCTGCTTTACATTTATTTACTCACTGTGTAGTGACTGCTTTATTGGGCCAATAACTTGGAGGCGGCAATATCCACCCATCAATATTCTACCTGGCTTCCAAAGCCTGGCTCCTGCCATACAACCCTTGGTGTTTTCCCCAGTGCCTCTGTCCACTGAAACCCCTCCATTCTCTAGACCCCTGCATAACCCCTTGTGTGTCCCTCTCATTAGGCACCTACTGTTTACCATTTTGTGCTGTTACTTAGCTGGGTTCCATTAGTACATTTTGTCTGCCTGATAAGATAATCAACTCCCCAAGGATAAAGAACCTGTCTTATCCTTCTCCTCTGTCTTCTACTGAGTTTTTCAAGGTGTAGGGTATTTGGTAGGGGCTCAGCAAATACTTAATAGGATAGAAAAATGCATTAAATAGGATAGACTAATAATTATAAAACTAGGGCATTTTGTATAAGCTGCTTGATCTGGTTGTCAGGCATGTGAAAGGGGAGTGGAGGTAGGGTTTGAGACCCTCGTGGAGTTGTAGCTTAGTCTTCTATGCCTCTGATCTGTCCCCACATTCTGAACTGAGTGGGAGATGGGGAATAAGTGGCTTCTCATTGTGATCTGGTCCAGAGGAACCCTAAACAGAGAAGAACGTGAGAATGTGTCCTTCTGATGCAAACAAAAGGTTTCTCTGATTTACTTATAAGTTTGTTTACCTACATCACAGAATGTTAGAGCTGGGAAAGATCTTAGAATTCAAATTACAAACTCCTTATTTTAAGGGTGATGAAACTCATTCTAAAGGCTGATAGACATAAGCAATTTTAGGATGAGAATAATTGAAAATATTGGTCATAAAGCTAGTTAGTGGTAAAACCAAGACTAAGACTTAGATCTCCTGTGTTTCAAATAAGTGCTCCTCTACTTAAACCCTCCAGAGACTCCTCATCTCTGCTGGAGAACTCCTCGTCCTGGCAATATCCTTGTCCTGGCAGTGGTCTACAGGGCCCTTTGGGAACTCACCCTGCTACTACCTCTACCACACTCCCTCCACCTCACTCTGCTCCAGCCACGCTGGCCTCTGTGATGTTCCTTAAACATGCCAGGCATGCTCCCACCTCAGGGCCTTTGAACTTACTGTATCCTCTGCCTGGATATTGCCCCAAATATTCATGTGACTTGCTGCCTTACCTCCTTTAAGTCTTGTTCAAATGTCAACTTCTTGATGAGTCCTTCTCTGACCATTCCAACTAAATTATATGCCCCCTACCACTTGCCCCAGCCAAGTACTCTCTCCCTTCCCTGCTTCCTTTTTTCTCTTTATTTTCTCTTTAGTATATATCATTAACATTCTAAGTATTGTATTTATTTATTTTGTTTTGACCTGTCTCCTCTACAACAGTGTGTGTTCTCAGAGGGCAGAAACTTTTTGATCTGGTTCATTCAGTTATCTGTCCCCTTTATTTAGAACAGGGCCTGGCACATAGAAGATGCTCAATAAATTCTTATTGAATGAATGACGCAGTGCTGCTGAGACAGAAGCCAAAGCCCAGGAGTTTCCATGTGAGATTCCAGGGACGTGAGCCAGTGGCCAGATAGGTAGCCAAATGCCAGTCCTTAGGTCATTCCTGAAAGTCTCCTGGAGCCACAGGGAGCCAAATCTGGGAAGGTAGCCCACCTCCCCTTGCCTGTAGGGGTTGTCCAGGCCCCCTGATGAGCAGAACAGAAGGAGGCAGATGGGTCTCATGGGTTTTCACTATGGATTTAGAATTGTGGCCTTCAGGTGAACAATTCAGTGGAGTGAAGGCCCCATGGACCACCACTGTCAACTGTCCATACGGCATTCTGAACAAATCTCAGCAAATGAATGAAAGTCTGGGGATGACTGGGATGGGCATCACCAAGGTGATATTTAGGTTTTGGTAAAGTACAAGTTCATTCTCAATTCATGCCAGAGATACAAGAACCAACATTCAAAATGTCAGGAGGCTTATCTGCCAAGAGTCAGGAGAACCCTCCTCACCTGAGCAAGGGTTCCCCAGTCATGCTTAGAGAACCATTGCGTTTAGATGTGAGTGAATCATGTTCTTCATTCATTTCTGAAAACCATGAAACAACTTAGATGAGAAAAGAAAATACGAATTGAGGACAATTAAAATCAGTGGTGCTGCTAATTGTGGCATGCCTCCCTACCCAGGGCCACCTGAGTGACAAAGGTTGTAACTGGCTCTTAGAGGGACCCGAAGGCCCACATCTGTTTCTCTGGTTGGTTCTCTTAACTGAGCATCACCCAGGGGATGCTGGACTCACAACTGTGAGCAGCCTCTGCTTAAGAGCCCAGACCATCCCTAAAAGCCTCTCACTGAATCCTAGCCTCTGCATCTGCTTAAAGAAAGCTAGGACTCTTTAAGGGCCAAGGAGATCTAGGACAGAGAATGTCTTCATACCCACTGACCCAAATCTAGGCATTTCCCAAGCTAAAATGTCAGATGCCTTTTGCCCCACCCATTCCTCGGACTCTGCGATTTGCAAATAAACCCTGTTTCAGAGGTCAAGGGAAGTCTTTCTCTCTCTGCCTTTCTTACACCCCACCTGGGGTCCCCGTGGGTGGTGTAATCATCCAGATTCAGGTCCAAACACTACCTTGGAGCAGAAAGACTTCCCAACAAAACCCGGGGCCCTTAACTGATGACCACACGCTCTCCCTCCTGACCCGCTGTCGCCTGCCAGCCCCCCAGTGCCCCGCTGCACTGAGACAGATCCAGTGTGTCTGGAGATCACGAAAAGCCCTTCCTGCCCTCTGGAGCCATGATGGAACCTTGGAAGCCACCTCTGGCTCTGGCTGAAGTGGGAACCATCGCCAATTTCTTAGGCCGGTCTTTCACATGAATTGGAAACCCAAAGCAAGCTGTGAGCTGCTCTATTCTTTCTCTTTCTTAGTATTCTCTATTTCCTCCCCCACGAAATGCTCGGGGCCCACCTGAGACCTAACATTTGTCTGTTTTGAGAATAGATGAGTATTTATTAGAATTAAACAGCTGGGAGCCCTGTGATATTTAGACGGGTATTAGGAGGAGTGTATGAGAAGAAGATAATGCCAGGTCTTTTATTCGGTAAACCAGTCTGGGCTTAGTTACTGAGGGGATTTCTTGGGTCTCCTGTGAGAGCCAGATACAGTTAATTTCCTGCAAAAGCTGTGGGCTGGGCTGCGCTGATATTGCAGTGTTATTTAGAATAGAAAGGTCAGGCCTGAGATTGAATAATCATTGACAAGAAATCCATGCGGGATAAGAAGCAGTTGGTGAGCAGTGAGTGAGACCGAGTCTGTCTCCGTCTCCCCCTCCCTTTCTTTCTGGGTATCTGGCTGATTCGGGGGTTTATTTATTATCCTTTTTGCAAAAATTTTCACAAAATCTCAGAGCTAATGGGAAAGGTGTGCTGAGATAGGGAGAGTGACAGCTTTCAGGCTGCCCTTCAAGATAGGAAGTTCCACCTAATAGACTTGAAATATCTGCTCTGGGGCCACCACTCATCCTGGACACTCATGCATGGAATTTTCAGATCACAAATGGTGGCTTTCCCTTCAGGACCTCAAAGCACTTCTTTGTCCCCTCCAGAGCTTTTTTTTTTTTTTTGCCTTCTACATTGTCTCTGAGCTATAGTTTGAGTAGCCCAATTTTATAGCCTGTCCTATGTCCTAAGAGTGTGAAACCAAATGTAGAACATCAGGAGAGCACAAGAGGGAGAATCAGATGGGCAGGCACTTGCTATGCCATCAGGCATGTGCTGTGTCCTTTGAATATATTGTCTCATTAGTCCTGGCAGCCTTGTGATCCCTGGTTTTCAGAGGAAGAAAAAGGGCCAGAGAGGTGGAATAACTTGGTCAAGAGCTCACAGCTCCTAAGCAGCAGAGCAAAGCTTTAAAATCTAGGGCTCTGTGAGTGCCAAGTGCATGCTCTTTGTCTGTGCCATGCTGTCCAATAAATCTCTTCTCAGCTGTGGACATTTTCCTTGAGGCCATCTTCCTTCTCTTTAATCCAGGTCACCTTAAATAACTTCTCAGAAATCCATGTTTTCAATAAAAGAGTTTCTTTCTTGCTGAAAACTTTCAGTAGCAACTGTATCAGAAGTCAGATCCTACACATTTGGTGGTATAGGGTATCTCTAGCGTGGAAAGAGGAGGAATGGGTAGGGGGCTTCTGAGGTGTCTTTTGAATCACAGGTGCCATACAATTTATTTATTTTAAACTCAGATTTATTTCTTTAAAGTTTGGCCTTGAAATGATTCTTCAAATCATAGCCATATTATTCAATTTTGTAAATTTAAGGGCACAAATAATAAAAGAATAATAGAATAATAGAATTGGCCTCTAGGTCAAAGCTAAAGCTATTCCAAGGGTCATGAGTCAAGCCAGGTAAAAGGTTAGTATCGGGGGTTCTGGTTAGAATTAGGGAAAGGTTTATAGTTATGTTTAGGGTCAGGGTCAAGGTCAGATCACTGTGGATAGCTCATAATTGAGGGCAGATTATCAATTCGGGAATGTCATTTTAGGAAGACTTCTTGGTCCAATGACTTTGACTTGTGCAGTTGCTGGTTTTTTGTGTCCTGTGTTGTCACAGAAGGGTTCTGGCATCTGTTGATCCTTCCTGTGCTCTCTGTGACTCCTTGGCTGGGTAATATGAAGGAATCCTGGGTAATGAGCTGAGAAATAGGAAGGAGCTGGGGCCAACAGCCTCTTCCCTGGGCTTCACCACCAGGGGGCATGAGCTACAGCATGAAGATACATGGTGTGTGATTAGATTACCCAAATCATCTGCTTTAATGGAGTTTCTAGAAATTCACCTCCTTCACTGAGATGAAATTTTATCACAGCTACAAAATAGTGAATAGAAGTACATTGCATGCTTTTATGGATTTTAAAACATAGACTTAAAAAATAATACAAGTTTTAAGGTGTATCATCAGGGAAGCTTGGAGGCTGAGTTTAAACTCCAGAGTGGATTCCCCTTTTCTCCTGAGAGAACTGAGGTAGCTTTGTGCCTTGAGTCTGTTTTCTAAAGCTACAGAAATTGCAGGGATGTGTCATAGCTTCATATTGTATTTGTTTAAAAGGTCTTAGTTCTTTAGGGAAGCAAAGATGTCTGCTATTATTTCCTTCTCCTTACTTTCCTGAGCTTCCTGGTCCCATGCCCAGGCAAAAACTGCTCCTTTCTTTTCACCTGAATCTGAACTCTGGCCACGAGACCACTAAGACAAAATATATGTAGAGCAGGAGCTTGCATATTCTGGAAAAAAAATAAAGAGTCATTATGGCAGAGTGATCAAACTCTCCAACTCTGAAGCTAGATTGCCAAAGTTTAAACCCAGCTCCTTTGCTTTGTAGCTTTGTACCCTTTGGAAATTGCTCATCCTCTTTGTGCTTTTTGGTTTCTTCACTTTGTAACGGATATAATGATAGCATCTTCATAGGCTTGTTGGGAAAATTAAGCGTGTGAATATATGCAAAACCTTAGAATCATGCCAGTTCCATCAGAAGCACAATAAGGTAAGACAAATTTTTCCCTACCTATTATGAATCCACACCTTCAAAGCACCTTTTCCAATTCCCAGAATGCTGCCATGCACAGGAATTAACTAGGGGAAACTGGTGGTGATTTCTTACCCAGCTGGCTTAGGTGGAAGCTGCAGATTTCACGATCTCAGTCCTGGACCTTTCCCTGGATATGGTTCCAGAAGCAAACTTTGACATGTACCCCTGAAGCTGCTTTAGGGGCAGCAAGAACCCACTCACTCATTCAACACTCACTCACTGAAAGCTGACTATGAGCTGGGTACTACCTTGAGCAACTCACTCCCTGGTCCTGAGTCTCAGTTTCATCACCTGCAGGATGGGAATCATAACACCTGCCCTGCCGGACTCACGGGACTGTCACAAGGCTCCAAAGGAACATGTCAGCATACCTTGTAAAAGGCTAGACAAATCATGATGCCAACATTATAACCATCACTATTATCACCTCTCCAGAGTTGTGGCCCTGCCATCAGCTGGCAATGTCCCCACTGCAGAGTGGCACTACATCAGGCCAGATGGCCTCGGGAATGCAAACTCCATGGCACCATCTGGCATCCTCTTTGCCTTTGATTTATCAGTGCAGAGCTCTCCCCGTGCAACACCATAAAGGCAGGTGGTGTGACACCTTTACTGCCTGGCACAATGTGGAGCTGGGATGAACTTATGCATGCAGCGACAAGGTGCAGAGGCTCACCTCTGCCTTCTCAGCATGTTTCTTGGACTGGGAAGGGCTACAGGTGCTGCTCAGGGGCACTTGGCCCCTCAAACTGCCCTGGGAGAGGCCAGGCTGAGCTCAGAACAATAGCAGCACGGCCAAAGCCCAGCCAGGTGGGATGTGTTTCTGCAACAGTGCCCCCTCCCCCTGTTTGCTCTGGTGGCTGCCATCTCTGAAGTTTATAGGTATCATTACCTATGAAAAATCTGTTCCATCTGAAGACGGTCAGGGTTGGGGATGGGTGGCAGATTGCAATTTAATGATCAGATTAAAATATGCTAAAGCAAACAAATAAATAAAAAGCCCAGCAGCCTGGAGCGCCACAATTCGTTCTGTGGGCAACAGAGGCTGGGGCTCCCGGGACCCGCTCGTAACTCACCCCACAGGCAGGTTTAGTAGCCTGTTACTGTAGGACCACAAGGAGAAACAACTCTCCAAGAAAGATTTACACTGAATGGTTCCAAAGCTAATAATGGAAGAAGAAGGAGCTAAACTCATTCACCTCAACAACAATGGCCTGAACCTTCCCTCCTCTTCAAAATCTTTCCCGGCCCTTCCCCAGTTCCCCACACTCGAGTCATCTACCCCCTGGCGATAAAGCATAACTTGATAATACCACATATCATGTAGAGTCATTTTTCTCTTGTGATTTCCTGAGGTCAGAGGGTATGAATTATTTATTTTATTATCCCTACTCTTAGACACAAAGTTGCTACTCAATAAGTACATGTTGGAAGGATGAATGAATGAACTGCTCCATCAGAGCTTGCACTCATCAGTGAGAATCTATTTTGTGTGGGCTCTCTTGGGGGGCAAGGGGATGGATGAAAACATGGCATCAAAGCCTCATGCGGTTCAGCCCCAGACTGGATCCCTGTTCTCCTTGCCTTCTCCAGGGATCCTCCCTTGCTCTCTCTGGCCCATGTTCTGGTGCTGGTACCTGCCAGGTCCCCTCCAGCAGCACAGCCTTTGTGCCTGCTAGTCCTTCTGCCGAGAACTCTCCTTTTCTCCAATGCACGTATTCAACTAATTTTTTTTTTAGTTTACAGCATGAGACAATTTCTCAAGAAGACGTTGCTGACCCCCTTGTCTAAGTCAATTCCCTTTGTTATAGACTCTTATAGGATCACATACCTTTTATGCATATTACATATCGCAGTTACAGATTTACATCTATGTGTGTGAATAATGGACTGATGTTAGACACCCCCACTAGACCATAAGCACCATGACAGCAGGGATTAGGCATTTTCATTTTTGCCTGTCACTGAAACCCCAGCACCTGGCACAATGCTGGGCATGGAATAGGCTCTTGGGAAATGTTTTGAAGCACAGTACCTTTCCTTAGGGTTATATGAAATGTATACAAAATATAGGAAATGTATATCACGAAAGCCCCCCACCTCACCCTATCCTATTACTCCATGACCCATGGCCTTTTGCCCACCCCTGAAATGTCTACTGTCATTACAGCAACAGATGTCCATGAAGCTTGAATGTAAAATCAGTTAGGGCAGCTCCCTGCTGAGGGCCCTGCGTGGCAGTGGATTGCTGTTGTGTCTGAAGGAAGAGAAAAAGGTGGGGAGATCTGAGATAATCACTCATTTCCCCCCTTTGGGGAAATTTTTTTTCCTTCACACTCAGCAAACGATGCTCTTGTACCAATAACAAGTGTCAAATGCTCTGCCAGGAACTGGGGGGAAGATAGAACATTAGCAAAAGAGGAGTAATTCAGTGAAAAGGACAGAATCTCTGTTTAAGGACTGAAAAGCCAAGTAACAAATGTCACCAAGAAACTCTAGGGAGACAGTTTTGCATCAACAGCTGCTACTACAGAAAAAAATAAACACGTCCACGACTACCTATAATCATTTTATGCCCTTCATTTCCTGGTATCTTCCATGGGATCGGAATCTTCCTCTCTCCCTCTGATGGGATCCTTAGCTTCCTGCACTGTGGGATCTCGGGGCAACTGTCCCGGATGGCCCGAGTGCTGGGAAATAGCGAGGGAAGCACGTCAGAAGAAGGGGAGGGGCCCTGGACCTTACCCAGCCTGGTAAATAAGGACCCCACATTCCCAGCCTTGTCAAGGCTTAGGCTCTGGTGAATTTTTTTATTCACGTTTTCATTTGACAACCAGGAACTTAACTCTGTGCTAAATATGGGAAGAGTCATTCTGTCTTCTCCTGCACTGCATTGTAATTAGGATGTCTTACTTACATCTTTATTACCACTCACTAGTTCAGTGGCTAGAACACAGTAGGTGCCCTTTAACTGTTGGAACTGAGCTGAAATAAAAATGTTTTCAATTTAAATGGGAGGTGGAGGGATAAATGAGTAACTGCAAAATGATACAATGAGTGGTACAAAAGAGGAATAAATAGGCAATAATCCCCTATGGGGATTCGGGGGAATGGGTGACTTTGGAGTTGAGCATTGAAATACGAGAGATGTTCCAGCAGGAGAAAGGCACTCCAAGTGGAAGAAACTGTGTGTGCAAAGGTTGGTCCTAGTGAAGGCAAATGGGCTTTGTTTACACTGCGGTTTTCTCTGGGTCTGGGTCACCATCTTCTCTTGCCCAAAATACTGCAGTCACCTCCTCACTGGTCTCCCTATTTCCAAAGATGCTTCCTGTGGTCGATTTACAACACAGCTACCAGAGTCTTACTGTTCAAACTCAAGTCACACCATGTCACCCCTCTGCCTCCAAACCCTCCATCCAAGGCCTGCCAGCTCACTCAAAGGGAGAGCCAAAGTCCTGACAGGGCCCTGCAAGATGTCCTCTGTGGTCAGCCCCTCCCTCCCACCGTAAATTTTCTGACCTCAACTCCAAGTTATCTTCCCTTCACTCTCTCTCTGACCCAGCCACACTGGGCCCCTGGCAATTCCTCGAACTTACTAAACACACTCCTTCCTGAAGGCCTCTGCCTGCAGCAGTCTTCACAGATATCCTAACGGTTTGCTCCCTCACCTCCTTCAGTTCTTGGCTCAAAATCACCTTTTCTGTGACCACCCCCAACCCCGGACAACCCAATCTTAATTCATCACAGCACTCCCCATCTTCCTTTCTTACTTTTTTCTCCCAGCATTTACCACCATTTAACACCAATTTGTTTTACTTATTTTTTTGGTTGTCCCCCCCCCCCCCCACTGGAGTCTAAGCTCTGTGACAACAGGGATTTTGGTCAATGTGGTATCACCAATACCTAGACTAGTGCTGGCTCATGGGGGGTGTGTGCCCAATATTTGCTGACTGAAGGAATCAGTGAATGGGCAGTTGCAAATAACAGTGTGTTCTAACCAATTGCTGGCAGGGATATTCAGGCCTGCTAGATGCCCCAGTCCCTGATCTTAAGAAAATTTAGGATTCCTATATAAATCACAGACTTGATGGTTAGATGTGAGGTAGGCAGGGCTGCTCTTGAACAATACTGTGAAGTCCTCAGAGTTTGTCTTTGTGAATACTTTAAAACCCTTTCTCTCTTAGCACCTCTTATTTTGATTTCTCATTGCCAAGGTGCTGAACAGCTCACCTTAGTGGGGGAAAGGATGTGACATGTTTCCAATGTCTTCCATCTTTCCTTTTTTTTCCCCTTTATCTCTAACACTTCTCCTTCAACCTCTTCCTTTTTCATTCTTTCTTACCATTTCCTCTCATTTCTTGTCTTTCCTAAGTCCTTTACCTCCTTCTCTGTCCCTTTATTTTCTTCTCTCCTTCCCTCTCCTTTTTTCCCTCCTTCTTTTCTCACTTCCTTCCTTCCTTCCTTCCTTCCCTCCTTCCTTCCCTTCCCTCCCTCCTTCCTTCCCTCCCTCCCTCCCTCCTTCCTTCCTTCCTTCCATCCTTCTCTTCCTTCTTTCCCTCTCTTACTCCCTGCCTCTCTCCCTCCAGGGAGAGCATGTATTAAGTATATAATATGGTGCTTCATTTTCTGTATGTGAAAGATCTGGCCCCTTGAGTTCTAACAATTTATGTGGGGAGATAAGATATTTAATAACAGTTCATAGCAGGGCCAAGTACACACTGAAGGAGTTTTAAGGAGGGACAGATGACTTTATGGAAGATAGGCTTTATGAAAGAGATGGACTCCTGCTTGAAGAATGAGTGGGTCTGTAAGTATACTGGAGACCACAGTTCTACATGGCTGGTAGATCATCACAAGCAAAGGCAAAAAGAAAGGAACAAGCTCAGAATTTCTGAGGGTGCTTTGAGAAAACCAGTCTGGCAGGAGCCAACAGTTTTTATGTGAGCCTATAAGTAAAAGAGGAAAGATTAAGGAAGGGGGCCCAGAATGCATCCTTTCTTTTCCAACAGCATATTTCTTTACTTCTAGAGAGGAAACTAAATGTACATACAGTGTTTTTTTAAGAAGGCAATTGCTAACAGATCTCAGTAACCTTGTTCATTGGGGTATTCCCAGCACTGTGCTGCCAATGAATATTGGTTGAATTGGATGGAACTGAATTCTTGTAGGACTGTGGGAAGGTAGAGCAACTACATTCCAGGACTGGGGAAGTTTGAAATCTCTATCAACATTGCTTCTGGGTGCTAGGAATTCCTGCCCAACATCCTTCCTCCTCTCTTTGTGGCTAAATAATTTAAAGTCATGGAGTCATAACTTTTCCTCAGCAGCTTTTTGGGCATCCTATTGTTCCATCCCTTGATGGGATTAGTTGCTTCAAGTCATCCAATACTAAAGACTTTTTCATTTCAATCCACATATGTTCCCTTAAGCCTAACTTAATTTCCCTCTGGTTTAAGCCATTGTTAATAGACATCATAATTTTAAATTCTTGCCCAAGCTTATAAATTGATGAATACAGCTGTCTTCAATCAATAAGGTCCCAGAGATTCAGTTGCTGCTTTGTTTTATCATTTGACTTATCAAGTCAGTCTTCCCAGTAGCAGTCCCAGGGGAAGCTAAGATCCTCCTGGGGTACAGAGCAGAGCATGGCACATAGGAGGTGCTAAGTGCATGCTTGCTCATTGGAGAAATGCAAGGCTGGTCACACAGAGAGCTGTCTGTCAGCAGCTGTCTATGATGCCCCATGCAACAACTCCCTGGGAGAGACTCACAGAATCTTCAGCAGAGATTTTGCTATGGGCACCATGAGGATATTGGCAATGCAAAGAAATTCTCAGGGAGGGAAGTATAGACAACTCAAATAAAGCAGTAATATGTGGAGAAGCAGGACCACAGACCTGGCTTTATGTCACTGAGGTGAAGATGAAGTGACTCGGCTGGGATAAAACTGTGAAGACGATAAGTGGTTCATGTGATTGACGAGGTCACTGTCCCTCATTCTCTGGAGCCACCTGCCTCGAATTGCCAAGGGGCCTACTTCCCAGATCAGTGGACAAGTGGGCAGTCAGGGCTCTTCAAGGGTCTCTACTGATTGGTCTGGCCTCTCAGATGTGTGACTGGAGTGAGATTCAGGCCAGGCATGAACTGAAGGCCATTTCTCTTTGGTTTGAGGTGGGTCAGGGAGGCCTGCTCCATTCTCTAAGAAAGTTTATCAGGGCCCTGCACTTGGAGAGCAACTGGGTACCTCTTTAGCCATCAATAAAAAGGATTCTTTGATTCCCATTCAACTACCGCTCCTTGTTTCAATTAGTATGAATCTTGAAACCCCTAACCTTCAACTTAGATCATGTGGGTCTGGAAGACTTGAGAATAAACCACCAAACTTGTATTTGGAAAGCAGAGCATCACATGAAAAGAGATTTTACATTTTGAAGCCATTCAAGTAAGACCTTAGAGAAGTGTCACTTCCTTTCCTCCTACGATGAGTGGTCTGGCACATTGGCAGTGAGAAGACAAGAAAAGCATCATTAGGAGAGAGCGAGGATTCGAAGAAAGCATGCAGCCTAAGTGATCTCACAGATTTGTCTAAAAGCAACTCTGCCTACCTTGCATCTAACCATCAAGACTGTGATTTATATAAAGAATTCTAAATTTTCTCAAGATGAGAGCCTGTGGTGTCTAGCACCCTACATGCCCCAAGCTCTAACCTTATCCTGCCTCATCATATCCCTGCCAGTGTTTGGTTAGAACAATTGTTTGCAACTGTCCATTCATTTATTCACTCAGGCCTTTAGGTTTCCCATACTGAGCATAGGTAGGCTGTGCTGCATCAGCTACCCCAAATTCCCCTTTTCAATTTCTTGCATTGAGCTAGAGGATCCATGAAGGTAACAGAGGAATTGAGACACATGCCATATTTCAAGCTGGCTCTTATGAAATCTGTGGATTTCATAAACCCAGATTTGCGCTCAGCCATGTGTGTGCATGAATCTTTGTATGTGTTATGTGTGTGCGTTGACTGTGGTAGTGGTGAAAGGGCATTTTATCAATGAACTGATACAAAGGAATGGAACCCTTGTTATTTGTGGGGGATACCATCGACTCTTGGGTTGAGATGGGAAAAATCTCAATGGTATTTTTACAAACCCAAAGGCTACACAAGACATCTAGAAGGCATGTACCTACAACCCTCTGTCTCTGGGAATCAGGTTTGCTCAGATTTTCAAGGATAAATGGGATTAGTATTTTAGAAATAATTTGCATCTTTACTTTCAAAATAGGAGCAGTTGGAAAGCAAATTAAAAAAATGATGGAAGATACACTGATTGAGCTGGGGTAATGATAGGAATTTCCTCAGGAAGGATAAAATCTTAGAGGGTAGGTTAGACCAATATGAAAACAAGACAACAGTTCTTTACAATGGAACTAGAAAAAAGGAGATTTTAATTGTTACTTGTTCAAGGATGGAGATGAACCCAGAGAGATATACCACATTTTTAGCATTAACTGTTTTCTAAGTGTTTCACATATTATCTCTGTTTTACAGATGAGGAAACAGAGGCAAAGAGACACTAAGCAACTTATCTAAGGTCACCTAACTAGAGAGTAGTGGAGCTGGGATTTAAATCTTGGTAGTCTGGCTTTTAAGATCTCAGGACGCAAACTACAGCATTCTGTACACCCAAGTACCCAGGAAGCACCGTCTTAAGCAGCCAGTGGGGAAATCTTAAATATATCTACTGAGGGGAAGATGGGAGACGCCTCAAGGTAGCCTGTGGACTGGGATACCCATTGCACATTTCTGAATTTTGCCCAGAGATGTGAATATTTCAAAGGTCATCCTCTGAGTGAGGAGGCAGAGTGCATTGATTACATTGTCCCTCCGAAGATATTAGGGAGCAAAGTGCAAAATGAACCTCTTGATGGTGGCTTTTTTTCAACACTACAGTTGATACTAATCAATGAGCAGTATAAAGACTGAAATAAAGATTTTCTGGTTTACTCTTTCATGTGTTCTCTGTCTTTCCTGCTTCCTCCCAGACTACCCAATCTGTGCTATGGGCATTGATTTGCAATAGTCATGTGGCCTGATCTGGATTATGTTCTGGGTTCCAAGAATTTAACTTTGCCATAGGAGCCTGGAATTTGCTTGTGTTTTCTAACTTCTGTGGGTTAGGCAGAAGCTGGGACATTTTCTGTATGCTAACAAAGTGACTTTTTGGGAAAAGAGGTTAGAGTAATTGAATTTAGAGATGCCAGCACAGCTACCCCCATTCCAATAGAAGAGGCTTCCCTGTTGCTTTGGAAGGAAGGGCCTGGACTCGGCTTCTGGCAACACACTAAGAGCTCTGGCTGAGACTGAACAAGGCAGGAAATCAGCAAGGGTAGAATTTTGGACTTAAATTTCTTTGAACATTAATTTTTTAAGACAGAGGAGGATTTTATTTTGATTTTCGATTTCCCTCTGGATACTTTTTGGTGAGAGATTGATATTCCAGCCGCCTGTTGTTGCTGTTGCACTCGGGGTGTTTTATGCCATCAAGAAGGGCTCAGGGATAACTTCAGTGAGTTATGCTAGACAGGGTGGCTGTGCCCCATGGGGGAAAGTGAGTTTTAGCTTAGACTTGACCCTTCTAGCCCTGCAGTAGATGTGGATGAGTGACCTCCCAAAAGTGGAAAGAGGGCTGCCTTAATACACTGTGGTTCTCCTCTCCTGGTGACCATAGGCTTGGTGCCGAGACCTGAGTTTAGAAGATAAAATTTGGAGAATATTGGGGAAGAGGGAGCGTTTTCCCCTCCATTCTTACATTTCCATAGAGGAGGGGAGTTTGTTCCCTTTCTCTTGAGGGGGCAGTTTTGGACTGAACATCTTCAGGCCTTCTCTTGATCTTCCCCACTGAAGAGTAACAAAGCCAAGTCTTGGAAGTTGACTGAAAACATTTCTACTGGAAAGGCTATGTGGGCTTGTCTTTCACCCTTGCTTATCCTTTTGGTCACTAGGTGTGACAGAGACGGCCGGCTGTTCATCCAAGCCATGCTCCCTGTTCACTGTGTGGAGTTGTTGCTGGGAAGTGGCTGCCTAGCCAGAGACTACCTTTCCAAGCCCCACCCTCCACACCTCCCACCCTTGCATGCAGGTGTGACTATAGGACTAAGGCTCACCAAGGAATATGAGTGGGTGGAAAGTGTCCCTCCCCTTGGTCAAGTCTTTCAAGAGGTGGGCAGGCTTTTCCCAAATTCTTTCTCCTGCTGGCTACATGTGAAGGACTACAAGTGGCCGGAGGCCAGACCCCTCAATCACTGCACAGAGAAGAGGCCACTGCTGACCAGGAACATTTGCTTCAGGCTAGCACCTGAATGAGAAACAGACTGATACTCTTTGGGTCTATTGGTTACAAGAGTTTAGCCCTACTCAAAGTAATACACTGAGTGAGTTAGGTCCACAATTCTCCATGCAACTGGAAAAGTAAGTGAAGTGGTCTGAGTGAGTTCCAGGATCTACAACTGAAGAGGGAATATGAGGCCCCCATTTTGATCCTTGAATGAAGTTCTCCAAATCAACATCAGCAGATAGCCTTGTACTTTTGAAGTCATTGGGTACTTGGCTTAGGTCATTAATAAAAATAATAATTTGATCCCTATCAGCTCTCAATTTCTTTGATCTACTTTCTATTGATTAGACTCATGATCAGAATTAGGAAGTAAGTGATTGATACCTTGACTTTCAATAAACAAATGCTTTGTAGGGGCTCTGGATGGAGGTGCCTGAGAGAATTACAGCAAGAAAATGAGAAAACAACCCACTCCATGGATAGGAAGATGGTATTAAAGGTTGAGACAAGGACTTTGGTGTGGAGGGCTGAAGTGATCTTCCAGCCAAAATACTCTTTGACACCAAACTCTGTTAACAGACTATAACTCAAGAGGTCAGGGGCTCAGTGTGAATGCAGACAAACTATTGGAAGAGATACTTATATGGCATGGCAGAAATAATATATGGTAGGTGTGCAAATCTACCACAGCAACATCTAGCATGAGAGCCTACGAGTGAGTATGATTTGTAATCTAGCTTCCTTCCCCCGAAACATCTCTTGGGTACTAGAGCTTTCCTTATGTCCAGATCCCAGCAGACAAAGAGAAGGAAAGGAGAACCACTGGGCAAACAACTATGACTTAGGAATTTAGAGTTTATTATGGGAAATGTCCCTGATACCTTTTTTAACCGATGCTAGGTAGATGGCAATCAAGAGGGAACTCAGAGTCAGCAAGAAGACAAGATGAGGTGCTCTGTTCCACTGCAGCAGTCACGATAACTAAAAAATATTTGCCCATCAGAGATCCTTTCTCCCTCCCTCACTCCCTCTCCTCCTCCTTCCCCACCTCCCCTTTCCTTCTTTCATGGGTGAGGTAGGTGGCTCAAGAGGTCATTTGCCCCACCAACATGATATGTAAACTGTAAAATGATTAGGGCAGCAGTCTAAACCATAATCCACACTAACCCAAGTTTGGGAAAGACAAATTGTCAGCACTTAAGAGAAGAAATTTACACAAAATGCAAGTATGTATTTTTTTTTGCAACAAAAGAAACTATTTATTTGGAATATGCATTACCAGTACAAATTAGGAGACTGTAAAACCTACACCGTGTTAGTATCATTAGAGAACACAAAAGTTCAGTTGGAATTGAAAGGGACAGAAGCCTGTGCTCTCACAGAAGCAAAAAAGCTTAAACTTTCAAAACCAAAACAGAGCAGAGCTTTGCAGGTTTATACTCCGGATAATAATAAGTAAAGGGGAAGGGAGAGGGGAAAGGGGGAGAATAAAACCAACAACGAAAGGAAAGCATTTCAAAGTAATTGAAAACTTTTAAAAGCCAAAGGAAAGGGAAGAATAAGAGAGAAAGGGGGGAAACATTGAATGTTTTATTCATTTCAACAAAAGAAAAAAAAAGTTTACAAAAAATAAGATTCCAGAAAGCTTTGAGCTAGGGATTGAAACCAAAAAAAAAAAAAAAAAAAAAAGGTGATGTGAAAAGCTCGTCATTATTTTTTTTTTTTTTAATTCAGTTTTATTGAAATATATTCACAAACCATACAGTCATCCATGGTATACAATCAACTGTTCACAGTATGATCATATAGTTATGCGTTCATCACCACAATCCATTTCTGAACATTTTCCTTACATCAGAAAGAATCAGAATCAGAATAAAAAATAAAAGTGAAAAGAGAATACCCAAACCATCCCCCCATCCCACCCTATTTGTCATTTAGTTTTTACTCCCATTTTTCTACTGATTTTTTTTCAATTTTTTAACTTTGTTTATCAAAAAATTAAAAACAAACAGGCAAACAACAACCAAAAAAACCCCACAACATTTCAAACAAAGCAATGGATTAAGGAAAACAAATAACCTAAAATAACTACTTTGCTTCCAATATGTTCCTACCATACCCCAAGAAAATTAATAAACCATGTCCAAACTGAGGAGTAAGAAAAACAAATAATCTAAAATAACTACATTGCTTCCAACATGTTCCTACCATACCCCAAGAAAATTAACAACCCCTAAGAAAACAAAGGAATAAGAGAAAAAAAAACCTAAAATAACTCTATTGCTTCCAACATGATCTTACTATATCCAAGAAAGTTTACAAACCATAATCATTCCTGAGCATTCCCATAACATTGAGATTACCCTCCATAGTTTATCTGTTCTTATTAGATTATCATTCCCCCTCCACTAATTGGTATCTCTAGGTCCCCTACATTCTACAGTATAAAACATTGTACATTTTTCACAGAATTCACATTAGTGGTAACATACAATATCTCTCTTTTTGTGCCTGGCTTATTTTGCTCAGCATTATGTCTTTTTTTTTTTTTTTTTAATCTTCATTTTATTGAGATATATTCATATACCACGCAGTCATACAAAACAAATCGTACTTTCGACTGTTCACAGTACCATTACATAGTTGTACATTCATCACCCAAATCAATCCCTGACACCTTCATTAGCACACACACAAGAATAACAAGAATAATAATTAGAGTGAAAAAGAGCAATTGAAGTAAAAAAGAACACTGGGTACCTTTGTCTGTTTGTTTCCTTCCCCTATTTTTCTACTCATCCATCCATAAACTAGACAAAGTGGAGTGTGGTCCTTATGGCTTTCCCAATCCCCTTGTCACCCCTCATAAGCTACATTTTTATACAACTGTCTTCGAGATTCATGGGTTCTGGGTTGTAGTTTGATAGTTTCAGGTATCCACCACCAGCTACCCCAATTCTTTAGAACCTAAAAAGGGTTGTCTAAAGTGTGCGTAAGAGTGCCCACCAGAGTGACCTCTCGGCTCCTTTTGGATTCTCTCTGCCACTGAAGCTTATTTCATTTCCTTTCACATCCCCCTTTTGGTCAAGAAGATGTTCTCCGTCCCACGATGCCAGGTCTACATTCCTCCCCGGGAGTCATATTCCACGTTGCCAGGGAGATTCACTCCCCTGGGTGTCTGATCCCACGTAGTGGGGAGGGCAGTGATTTCACCTTTCAAGTTGGCTTAGCCAGAGAGAGAGGGCCACATCTGAGCAACAAAGAGGCATTCGGGAGGAGGCTCTTAGGCACAACCATAGGGAGGCCTAGCCTCTCCTTTGCAGCAACCGTCTTCCCAAGGGTAAAACCTGTGGTAGAGGGCGCAACCCATCAAACCACCAGTCCCCTATGTCTGTGGTCATGTTAGCAACCATGGAGGTGGGGTAGGCGAACACCCCCGCATTCTCCACAGGCTCCTCAAGGGGGCACCACATCTTTTTTTTTTTTTTTCCTTGTTTGTCTTTTTTCTTCTTTTTTTTTTTTTTCTTTTTTTTTTTTTAACTTTCCCTTCTTTTTTAAATCAACTGTATGAAAAAAAAAGTTAAAAAGAAAACAAACATACAATAAAAGAACATTTTAAAGAGACCATAACAAGGGAGTAAGAAAAAGACAACTAACCTAAGATAACTGCTTAACTTCCAACATGTTCCTACTTTACCCCAAGAAAGTTACCTAATATAGCAACATTTCTGTGAACTTGCTCCTACTATATCCATCAGAAATTAACAGACCATAGTCATTCCTGGGCATCCCCAGAACGTTAAATAGCTTATCTGTTCTTCTTGGATTATTGTTCCCCCTTCCTTAATTGCTCTCTATTGCTAGTTCCCCTACATTCTACATTATAAGCCATTTGTTTTATATTTTTCAAAGTCCACATTAGTGGTAGCATATAATATTTCTCTTTTTGTGCCTGGCTTATTTCGCTTAGCATTATGTCTTCAAGGTTCATCCATGTTGTCATATGTTTCACGAGATCGTTCCTTCTTACTGCCGCGTAGTATTCCATCGTGTGTATATACCACATTTTATTTATCCACTCATCTGTTGAAGGACATTTGGGTTGTTTCCATCTTTTGGCAATTGTGAATAATGCTGCTATGAACATTGGCGTGCAGATATCTGTTCGTGTCACTGCTTTCCGATCTTCCGGGTATATACCGAGAAGTGCAATCACTGGGTCGAATGGTAACTCTATATCTAGTTTTCTAAGGAACTGCCAGACTGACTTCCAGAGTGGCTGAACCATTATACAGTCCCACCAACAGTGAATAAGAGTTCCAATTTCTCCACATCCCCTCCAGCATTTGTAGTTTCCTGTTTGTTTAATGGCAGCCATTCTAACCGGTGTTAGATGGTATCTCATTGTGGTCTTAATTTGCATCTCTCTAATAGCTAGTGAAGCTGAACATTTTTTCATGTGTTTCTTGGCCATTTGTATTTCCTCTTCAGAGAACTGTCTTTTCATATCTTTTGCCCATTTTATAATTGGGCCGACTGTACTATTGTCATTGAGTTGTAGGATTTCTTTATATATGCAAGATATCAGTCTTTTGTCAGATACATGGTTTCCAAAAATTTTTTCCCATTGAGTTGGCTGCCTCTTTACCTTTTTGAGAAATTCCTTTGAGGTGCAGAAACTTCTAAGCTTGAGGAGTTCCCATTTATCTATTTTCTCTTTTGTTGCTTGTGCTTTGGGTGTAAAGTCTAGGAAGTGGCCGCCTAATACAAGGTCTTGAAGATGTTTTCCTACATTATCTTCTAGGAGTTTTATGGTACTTTCTTTTATATTGAGATCTTTGGACCATTTTGAGTTAATTTTTGTGTAGGGGGTGAGGTAGGGGTCCTCTTTCATTCTTTTGGATATGGATATCCAACTCTCCCAGCCCCATTTGTTGAAAAGACCATTATGACTCAGTTCAGTGACTTTGGGGGCCTTATCAAAGATCAGTCGGCCATAGATCTGAGGGTCTGTCTCCGAAGTCTCAATTCGATTCCATTGATCTATATGTCTATCTTTGTGCCAGTACCATGCTGTTTTGGCAACTGTGGCTTTATAATAAGCTTCAAAGTCAGGGAGTGTAAGTCCTCCCACTTCGTTTTTCTTTTTTAGAGTGTCTTTAGCAATTCGAGGCATCTTCCCTTTCCAAATAAATTTGATAACTAGCTTTTCCAAGTCTGCAAAGTAGGTTGTTGGAATTTTGATTGGGATTGCATTGAATCTGTAGATGAGTTTGGGTAGAATTGACATCTTAATGACATTTAGCCTTCCTATCCATGAATATGGAATATTTTTCCATCTTTTAAGGTCCCCTTCTATTTCTTTTAGTAGAGTTATGTAGTTTTCTTTGTATAGGTCTTTTACATCTTTGGTTAAGTTTATTCCTAGGTACTTGATTTTTTTGGTTGCTATTGAAAATGGTATCTTTTTCTTGAGTGTCTCTTCAGTTTGTTCATTTCTAGCATAGAGAAACATTACTGACTTATGTGCATTAACCTTGTATCCCGCTACTTTGCTAAATTTGTTTATTAGCTCTAGTAGCTGTATCGTCGATTTCTCAGGGTTTTCTAGATATAAGATCATATCATCTGCAAACAATGACAGTTTTACTTCTTCTTTTCCAATTTGGATGCCTTTTATTTCTTTGTCTTGCCGGATTGCCCTGGCTAGCACTTCCAGCACAATTTTGAATAACAGTGGTGATAGCGGGCA
Source organism: Choloepus didactylus (assembly GCF_015220235.1). NCBI lineage: Eukaryota > Metazoa > Chordata > Mammalia > Pilosa > Megalonychidae > Choloepus > Choloepus didactylus. The sequence continues at coordinate 366,357 of NC_051334.1, read as the reverse complement.
TCCTTGTCTTGTTCCTGATCTTAGAGGGAAGGCTTTCAGTCTCTCACCATTGAGTACTATGCTGGCTGTGGGTTTTTCATATATGCTCTTTATCATGTTGAGGAAGTTTCCTTCAATTCCTACCTTTTGAAGTGTTTTTATCAAAAAGGGATGTTGGATTTTGTCAAATGCTTTTTCAGCATCTATTGAGATGATCAATTGATTTTTCCCTTTTGACTTGTTAATGTGTTGTAATACATTGATTGTTTTTCTTATGTTGAACCATCCTTGCATGCCTGGAATAAACCCCACTTGGTCATGGTGTATGATTTTTTTAATGTGTCTTTGGATTCAATTTGCAAGTATTTTGTTGAGGATTTTTGCATCTATATTCATTAGGGAGATTGGCCGGTAGTTTTCCTTTTTTGTAACATCTTTGTCTGGTTTTGGTATTACATTGATGTTAGCTTCATAAAATGAGTTAGGTAGTGTTCCATTTTCTTCAATGTTTTGAAAGAGTTTGAGTAAGATTGGTGTCAGTTCTTTCTGGAAAGTTTGGTAGAATTCCCCTGTGAAGCCATCTGGCCCTGGGCATTTATTTGTGGGAAGATTTTTGATGACTGATTGGATCTCTTTGCTTGTGATGGGTTGGTTGAGGTCTTCTATTTCTTCTCTGGTCAGTCTAGGTTGTTCATATGTTTCCAGGAAATTGTCCATTTCCTCTACATTATCCAGTTTGTTGCCATACAGTTGTTCATAGTATCCTCTTATAATTTTTTTAATTTCTTCAGGATCTGCAGTTATGTCACCTTTTTCATTCATTATTTTGTTTATATGGGTCTTCTCTCTTTTTGATTTTGTCAGTCTAGCTAGGGGCTTGTCAATCTTGTTGCTCTTCTCAAAGAACCAACTTTTGGTGATATTTATCCTCTCTATAGTTTTTTTGTTCTCTATGTCATTTATTTCTGCTTTAATCCTTGTTATTTCTTTTCTTCTACTTGGTTTAGGATTGGTTTGCTGTTCATTTTCTAGCTTCTTCAGTTGATCCATTAGTTCTTTGATTTTGGCTCTTTCTTCCTTTTTAATATATGCGTTTAGTGCTATAAATTTCCCCCTTAGCACTGCTTTTGCTGCATCCCATAGGTTTTGGTATGTTGTGTTCTCATTTTCATTCGTCTCTATATATTTAGCAATTTCTCTTGCTATTTCTTCTTTAACCCACTGATTGTTTAGGAGTGTGTTGTTTAACCTCCAGGTATTTGTGAATTTTCTAAGTCTCTGATGGTTATTGACTTCTAATTGTATTCCATTGTGGTCAGAGAATGTGCTTTGAATAATTTCAATCTTTTTAAATTTATTGAGGCTTGTTTTATGTCCCAGCATATGATCTATTCTGGAGAAAGTTCCATGAGCACTAGAAAAGTATGTGTATCCTGGTGATTTGGGATGTAATGTCCTGTAGATGTCTGTTAAATCTAATTCATTTATCAGATTGTTTAGGTTTTCAATTTCCTTATTGGTCTTCTGTCTGGTTGATCTATCTATAGGAGAGAGTGATGTGTTGAAGTCTCCCACAATTATTGTGGAAACATCAATTGCTTCCTTTAGTTTTGCCAGTGTTTCTCTCATGTATTTTGTGGCACCTTGATTGGGTGCATAGACATTTACGATTGTTATTTCTTCTTGCTGAATTGCCCCTTTTATTAGTACGTAGTGGCCTTCTTTGTCTCTCAAAACATCCCTGCATTTGAAGTCTATTTTATCTGAGATTAATAATGCTACACCTGCTTTCTTTTGGCTGTAGCTTGCATGAAATATTTTTTTCCATCCTTTCACTTTCAGTTTCTTTGTGTCCCTGTGTCTAAGATGAGTCTCTTGTATGCAACATATTGATGGTTCATTTTTTTTGATCCATTCTGCGAATCTATATCTTTTAATTGGGGAGTTTAATCCATTTACATTCAACGTTATAACCGTGAAGGCATTTCTTGAATCAGCCATCTTATCCTTTGGTTTATGTTTGCCATATTTTTCCCTCTCTCTATTAATATCCTTTATTGTACCCATACCGAATCTCTTTAGTACTGAACCTTTCTCCAAGTCTCTCTGTCCTTTCTTTGTTTCTCTGTCTGTAGGGCTCCCTTGAGTATCTCCAGTAGGGCAGGTCTCTTGTTAGCAAATTCTCTCAGCATTTGTTTGTCTGTGAAAAATTTAAGCTCTCCCTCAAATTTGAAGGAGAGCTTTGCTGGATAAAGTATTCTTGGCTGGAAATTTTTCTCACTCAGAATTTTAAATATATCGTGCCACTGCCTTCTCGCCTCCATGGTGGCTGCTGAGTAGTCACTACTTAGTCTTATGCTGTTTCCTTTGTATGTGGTGAATTGCTTTTCTCTTGCTGCTTTCAGAACTTGCTCCTTCTCTTCTGTGTTTGATAGTGTGATCAGTATATGTCTCGGAGTGGGTTTATTTGGATTTATTCTATTTGGAGTTCGCTGAGCATTTATGATTTGTGTATTTATGTTGTTTAGAAGATTTGGGAAGTTTTCCCCAACAATTTCTTTGAATACTCTTCCTAGACCTTTACCCTTTTCTTCCCCTTCTGGGACACCAATGAGTCTTATATTTGGACGTTTCATATTATCTATCATATCCCTGAGGTCCATTTCAATTTTTTCAATTTTTTTCCCCATTCTTTCTTTTATGCTTTCATTTTCCATTCTGTCATCTTCGAGGTCACTGATTCGTTGCTCAACTTCCTCTAGTCTTGTACTATGAGTGTCCAGAATCTTTTTAATTTGGTCAACAGTTTCTTTAATTTCAATAAGATCATCCATTTTTTTATTTAGTCTTGCAATGTCTTCTTTATGCTCTTCTAGGGTCTTCTTGATTTCCTTTATCTCCTGTACTATAGTCTCATTGTTCATCTTTAGTTCTTTGAGTAGCTGCTCTAGGTGCTGTGTCTCTTCTGGTCTTTTGATTTGGGTGCTTGGGCTTGGGTTATCCATAGCGTCTGGTTTTTTCATATGCTTTATAATTTTCTGTTGTTTTTGGCCTCGTGGCATTTGCTGAACTTGATAGGGTTCTTTTAGGATTTGTAGACCAATTGAAGTCCTTATCTCTAATTTATCAGATCTACAGCTTCGTGGAGTACACTTTCTCTAACTAACCAGCAGGTGGCGTCCACGAGCCACCTGTTCTCCACAAGCCAGTTCTCCCCTGCTTAGCCTTTTTGGTGAGTGGGGGAGTGAGTCTTGTGGGGTCCAATTGGTGTACCAAGCTTGCGTGTGTAGTTGGTGTTGCCTGCCCTGTATATGGGGCATGTTTCTGGGCAGTCAGGGAGGGGGGTGGCTCTAACAATCAAATCTCCCTGGTGATCCTAGAGTTTTAAAGCTGCTGCAATAGTCTAATCCTTCAGTTCAGTCCTGCCACAGTTTGTCTCTGCCACTGACCCACAAGTCTTTGGTATTGGCGTATGGCTCCTGAGACTTGCAAGTGGGCCCCTCTTCCAGGCCGTGCACCCCGGGTCCTCTGTTGAGGGATGACTGTGCTATGTCACAGGTGAGTGCCGTCCCCCCAGGGCAGTTCTGGGCTGCTGGGCTGTGTAGGGAGGCTCCCAGTCTGCTGAAATGATGGCTGAATGGGGCTTTGTTAATTCACACTTCTCTACCTTCCCAACTCTGGGACAATCAGCTGAGGTTGCAGGGAAGGCTAATGTCCACGCCCAGTTTTGTGGTGTGTGCCTGTTATTTGAAGCACTTCCGTCACACTGGGTTGTCTGGGGCAGTTCTGGGCTATGGGGCTGGCGATGGGCAGGAGTGTTTCCTGTCCACCAGGATGATGGCTGTGAGCGGACACCCCCCTTTTCTTGGGAAGTTGTGGTGTTTAGTGAATTTTCTCAGCCACTGGATTATTGCGTTTTGTCTCAGAGCTCTCCTAGTTCTGCTCTTGACTTGACCTGCCCAAATAGCAAGTCTTTGAAGCTTTCTGTATTGGGCTTCTTAGAGTAATTGTTTTAGAAAAAGAAAAAAGGATTAAAAACAAAACAAAACAAAACAAACAAACAAAAAAAAACGGGCCCTCCTCAGAGATCTTAATGGGTTATTGAAATGCTAAGAGACAAAGCAACCAGGGCCATTAAGGAAAGGTCCACAGGGCAGAGAGATCAGCTTTTCTCCGGGATTTGCATATGCGCCTCAGGGCCCTTCCCCTTTCTATGTTCACCAGAACTCCAAAAATCCTCCGCTTTTATTTTGGAGTTTTTCGTGTTGTTTTTTTTCTATGCCTGTCTCCTCTCTGCTGGGCTGGCTGCTCTCAGATTCTCTGGTGTCTGGTCTCCATCTATCTATGGTTGGAGTTTGGATCAGCAGAATGAGTTTCCGATAAGGGCTGCCACTGCAGTTCTCCCTTCTCCTTCCCGGAGCTGACAGCCCCTCCTCCCACGGGACTGAGCCTGGCAGGGAGGGGCGCGGGTCCCCTGGCCGCAAAACTTACAGATTTCGCTGATCTCAGCAGTTCCACGTTTTCATGAGTGCTGTATGAAGTATGCCCAAAGTCAGATTGCTCTGTGGTGTCCAGTCCACGCAGTTCCTGGCTTTCTACCTACTTTCCTGGAGGAGTAACTAAAACATACAGCTCACCAGTCTGCCATCTTGCCCCGCCTCGTCGTCATTATTTTATTATGACTTAAAAACAAGAGACAAGAGCTCGTGTTTGGGTGGAAACTTCCTAAAGGGTTGCTCCACAATTCTGCTCTCTTTCTTCACTTTTCTTGTTTAGGTCTGGATGCTTTCTGAACACTTAATAATTTGTTGAATGAGAGATGTTGTAAAATAAGTTTCTTCCAGATAACACTGCTTTCATTTTTTCCTACAACTAATAAAAACATTCCAAATCAGGCCAGTCTTACATTTTACTTTAAGCAGTTACCTAAATCAGAGGTTAATGAGAAGTATACTGTCAATAAATCAAACTTAGCCTCTTAACCTGAAACTATAGCTCAGTAAGTGCATTCGCTTGATATCTCACCAATTCTTCATCCAAAATCAGAACTCAAAGGATCAAGAGGCGGACCAGCTCCAAGGACTGCTTTGTGGATCTAGTTTATTTAGCCAATGATGCCCTTCACACCAGCATCTCCTGTGGGATTCTTCTAGAAGAAAAATTCTTCCTAGTTGGAAGAGGCCTTGTGGAATGTTGGTATTAGCCAGGGAAACAGAAAAGAAGGCATGTCCTCTGTGATACTCAGAATAAACAAGGCAAAAATCCTTTCCCGACAGTATTCAAGGTCCTCTGAACTGATTTCTTGAATTTTTAAAGGGCCAAAAGAGACCAAGTCCCTGACTTCATTTTTCTCAGAGACCCCAGGGGTGCCACCGTTTCTGAAGTGTAGGTGAGTGATGCAACACCAATCTTTGTTTTTGAGTCAACTGAATTCTGAAGCAAAGTAGAAGAACAAGGAAACTGCCTAGTCTACCAATGTCATCTTTTCACATCACCTCGTGTACATAGTAAGGAATAAAAGAGCAAGTTCGTAATCCTGACAATAAAAAAGCCCTCCTCCCCCGATAAACAAACCAAAAGCAACACAAAACAAAACATAATATTTTTTTTTGTATTTTTTAAAGAGCAGGAATAAAGAAAAGAAAGAATTTATTTCTGGGTCTCAAAGTTAATAAGCATGATAATGTGTTAGGTTGTACCTATTATGTTCACTATTCCAACTTTTTTTTTTTTTTAGTTTACAAAATGAATTACTGTCGCTTTTAAACATTGTGAAACAGGAAATGGATGTGCACAACTGGACACTTTTCTAGCATTCTTGAACTAATTCACAAATGCAAGAAAATAAAAGAAAAATGGGGGAAATGAATGTAGGTAGTTTGGTGTTAAAAACTAATGCAGGAATGATGCGCATTGTCACAGAAAGAAGGGGAGATTTCCCCATCCTGTTTTGCATGCTATGAAAGTCATTTTTAAAATTTTTATTATAAACACTATTAAATTCAGACTGCTTTTTTGTTTTTTTTTTTTCCTTTATCTGAATATACAAGAACATTCATTATCCAATGTTCATCATCAATACTACAAAGAATGAGACACAAGTCACAAGAAACAATGGAAAATGTTAATATAGCTGAAAGAATCTTTGAGGATTTTTTTAAGATTTTTTTAATTTTGAGTTTCTGTAGTTTATCTTTTTATGGTATCGAAGTCAGGTTTTTCTGGGCAGAAAAAAAAAATCAGAAGGAAAGAGGAGGAAAAAGATACGTGTGAGAAAAGGTAACTGGCAAAGAAAGAACCACCACCACAGCAAAATAAAAAAAATAATTCAAAGAAAGTGCCACTTGGCCAAAGTACTGCAAGGGAGTCAATTCCACTCCAGGGGAAGGAGCCAGGGATGAAAAGGAGGCTATCACAAAGAGTTGCAAGGCAGGCCAACCCAAGGTCTAGTACCACTTCTCAGGGGAGATTTGCTGTCAGGGAAAATGGAGCATTCCCGCTTCCATTAGAAAATGAAGGGATTCTGGGGCACATTTTGGTACCTGTAGAAATGACTTAATAAGAATTCCCAGGGAGCTGTTATTTCCAGAGGCACGGCTGTTTCCATTCCCATGCTTCTGCTGCCAATGTTCTCATGGTTGGCTTAATGCTGGGAGATCGCGTAGCTGCTACATTTGAAGTGATGGTGTACCTGGATGGGAGGTCGTGGGAAAGGTGTTGGGTATAGAGAGGACTGAGTGGAGTGCTGGGTGGGGAAGATGCTGTGAGAGGTGATGACCGGTGCAGACTAGTGCGGTGGGGGAAACTGCCTGTGCAAATGGAGCACTGCTCTGATCTTTTTCACGAACCTAAAATGGCAAGCAATCTTCAATCCAAATCTGAAATCATCCTTCCTGTCCCCAAGGGAACCCTTTTGTACCTTTTTTCTATTTTGCCCAAAGTCAAGTGGGTGTGATCCAATCATATGCCTCTGGAGGGAGTTTCAGTCTATTTCTGCCACGAAGACATAGTTCTCCACTGGTTCTAATCACTAGAGAGTTGTCACAAAGATGCTCCCTCTGGGAATCCCCTTTATTTAGCCCTGTTCTGAGTACAGCCCAGGTTAGCAGACACGGCCTTTCAGGTGTTCTTAGTCATCAAGGCATCATCTCATATTGCCAAATATTTACTTCTTCCATTTCCTTCAAATTCATGTATCTTTGGGTTTCTCAATGTAGCAGTTTTTCTCAATGTAGCAGTTGCTTCCTCCCCTTCCACCGGTACACACAACACAGGAGCATTTTCTATGTGTCGCTGTAGTGCCAGGAGGAATTCCCCTGGCCTTGTTCACTGGCCATCCTCACTCCTTAGGGTCTGTGCCTCTACCTGGATGCCTCTCAAGCAGAGGGGATGTGACAGGGAACTAAATACTTACAAGGCTACGTATTGGATTCAAGCACCCACTAAAACAAACAGGTACTATTTTTCTAATTTGGATGCCTTTCTCTATTCTAAGAAACCAAACAGACCAAAATTACAAAACCAACAACAATAACCCTTTGGTTTATCATCAGGGTGCTGATGGTAACCAGAAATGCAAATGGGAAAACCATTTATTGCCCCTACATGGCATGGTCCAGGGACATCATTACATTCCAGTAATGTCTCCAGGACATTACTTCCCCTTACTTCCAGACTGGGGATGAATGAAATCAATATCCTCAGTCTCTGACATGCCTCTTGGTGAGCAGGCATAACCATCTTCATTTTATACGTAAAATAATGAGGCGCCAGGAAAGTTGGCTCCTTCCGCCTTAACCCAAGTGACATAGCTGCCATCTTCATCACTGGCAGAGTTGGCTATGAAGAAAGTCAGCCCAAGTGATACTAGAGAATAGCATTCTAGTACATACTCTTCCCTCTTAGCAGTCCCCAGGGAATAAAAATCACTATGATGACTCTCAAGGAAACATTACCTCTGTTTTCCCCATGACCCTCAGGTCTTCAAATTAAGCTAGGAAAAAGTTAGCCTGAGCCATATTCTTATTCAACTCTCTCCTCCAGAACAAGAAGAGGTCAAGAGTCAAGAACATGGTGTTGTGTAATACTTCAGAGAATTAATGAAATGTCCCTAATATAAAAATAAAACCAAAGAAAACCAAATCCACTACGGATGCTATAAGTAGTGTGTGTGGCTCCCTGAGAACTCCAGAGGTGGGAGGGAATGGGAATAGTTAACACTGGAAACCTGGCCTTCAACACGAGCAAATCCTGTGTATGTTGTTCTGTTATGTGCATATGGGTGGGCCTGCAGGTCGTGGAAGCCCCAGACTCATATCCTTCTCAGTGACAGCAATCTTCACTCAGAGTGGCGAATTCCCTCTCTTGGGCTCACAATGCACAGTCCTATGGTTACTAATGTAAATGTTTGCAAATGGCATGTGAATGTTCTCCAGAAAGTGAATGTGTGAGGTTGTGCATATACCTACATGTGAGTGTATGTGTGCACACATGTGTATGTACGCATGTGAGGAAGGATAGTTGAAGGGTTTCAGGAAAAGGAAACTTCTACTTGTTAGTGTTGCATTCATTATCATGCCCAACTCAGATTCGAGCAGGTTCTGAAAATTGCTTACTAAGTGCTGAATGGTCTCCAAAGACTGTGCCTCTGAAATTAAGAACTGTTATTAGGAAGATGAAAAAGCCTATAGGAATTCTGCCCTTCCTGTTCTGTGTGCTCTCCCGAGGCCTGATATCCTGCCTGGGAATCAACCTAGTGGAGCTATAACCAGAAAATGTGGCATCTTTCAAAGCCCTGCTACGCCAGTCCCCAAAGAATAACTGGGGATGGGAAGGAAGAGGAGGAAACTGTTCCAATCAGAATTGTCCCCGGGGAGTTAAGAGCAAGAGGGGACAGGGAGGCCCGGAAGGAGTAGGGCAATGTGGCGTATTCCTGCTATGAGGTAGTGAGAGTAACGAGAAAAATAGAGGACTGCCTGTTGATACAGGGAGTGAGGGATCCGAATGAGGTAAATTTGGCTCTTCAAACCACCAGCATGAAAACATACAAACGCTTTTATTATTTTCTTTGCCATTTTTTTTCCTCTTTCAATTTCTCTAATGGTTGAAAATATCCTTCAGTGATGTAATAGAGGGCAGGGGCCCAGGGAGTCTAGGACAGGGGGAAGGGGACAGAGAAGATGACAGAAACCAGGTTGACAGCTGGAGGCAGGGAAGGGTGGCTTCTACCCAGAAAATTAAAAAAAAGGGAAGAGAGTGTAAAGAAGTGTCCAGATTGGCTGAAATAGCATCCCAAAGAAGAGAAGAGAAGGAGACTCTTATTGTGTTTGCTGATTGCTTCGACCTCCAGTCTGACTGCTTCAGTGTTGGGAGAGAAACCCCCCCTCCTGCCCCTGCCCCGACTGGGGCACAGGGTCAGCCAGGATGCAATTGCGGGGAGATCAGTTGGAGGTATCAGAGCGAACACTGCCAGGGCCTTCTGTAGGGGAGGTCACTGATGAAGGGGTAGTAGCATCCTGCCAACCTCCATTAGCCTAGAAGGGAAAAAGGGAGAGAAGTCAGTTCTCTGTGATCTAGTGGCCTGTTCTGAGCAAACAATGATAATGAGGCAACTTGTATAAAGGACTCTGCCTGGTGCCTGGTACATGGGGGCACTCATCAAATGAGAAGCTGTGATTGTTGTGGATACTATTTCCACTACATTCTGATGTGTTGGGATCCTCCCAGTGAACCCATGTATACAATGTTAACATCTCCCACTGGTGCAATGTGTTCACACTTCTCAAAGCCATCAGATGATTATTATGTGGGTTGCAGTAGAATGATAGCTTCCTTGCAGGTCAAGAGACAGGAGTTTCAGTTCTGATTCTGGCAACAACTAGCTGGTGACTCTGGAGAAGCAACTTCATCTCTCTGGCCTTCGTTTCCCCTTTGGAAAAATAAGAAGGTTGCCCCAAATGATTCCTAAGGTCTTTTCCAGATCTGGATACTCCATATGTTTATGCAATTCCAGGCACCTGTTCTGTGCAAGGTTCTATACCAGATGTTCTTGGGTACACGGTGAGTGAGATATGGTTCATGTCCTCAAGGAGGGGGATAAGACAAGCACACGAATGAACTGTAATTCAAGGCAGAACCTAATAAATGGTAGAGCCTGGTTGTTAGGATGGTTCAAATGAAGGCAATATCACATCTTGAAGGAGCATCAGGAAATGTTTTGTGGAGGAGGTACTCTTTGAGGTGAGCCTTGAAAAGTACAGAGGGTGATTCAGGTGAATATAACAAGGCAAAACAGTGCCAAGACCTAAGGACTGGTGTGAGTGAATATATCTAAAGAAATGGTGAGATGAGAAGCTACATGTTTGGTCTGCATTTTGTAGATTATTTTTCTAAGACTCTAATACCAGAAGCATCCAAAACAACAGAATTGTTCTAAAAGGATTTGTTTCAGTGATCACTCCTCTCAAAAAAGATCCCACCAATAAAATGGTTGAAGAATGATTTGCTATTGGAATCATTTCATGATGCACAATTTATGTTTACTTATATGTTTCAAAGCACTGACATACAAGTGTGCTAAAAAGTCTTCTTTTTCCCAATTGTGGTATTCATCTGGAGTTAATATACCTCAACTCTGGAAATACTGTTAATGTTGAACACAACAGTCTTAGGCGTTCTTGGTAAATGATTTTCTATTGTACTTTCCTCTCCTCTTGCCCTTTGAAAAATTTGGTGTAGATTGGACAGGCAATATTATTATTATTGCCATTTGGGAGTGACCCTGGCTTCTGCACTAAATAATCACTAGCAAATGTCTGTTCACACCTCATTCATAAGAAAGTAAGGTGTGAGAGAACAGTGAGGTTCCTGGTTTATGGCTGAGATAGAACACGGGCCTCTTAACCTTTGAATCAATGTCCTTTTTCTCTGCCATTTTCATCCATTTGGCTTTGTTTATCATTGGCTCAAACAAATGATGTGCCAATTGTCCCAGGAAAGGTGGGCTTTTTTGCAAAGCAGGTGGGCATGAGGGTAGGTTTTGCTCATACCTCATTAACGAGCAGCAAGTCACACATCTGGATTCCAAGAGGACAAAAGGTCACCCTGGGTGATGCCAATAAGGGACACTTCACCTCAATCTCGGATCAACTGCTCTCATGTTCATGTTCAAATCTTCCATCTCCTAATCTAGTCAGGTAGCTTCTCTTGCTCCCTTTTTCCTGTTAGAGGACATTTCCCCCTGCTGTTTGTGATAGAGATATTAGTAGGAGAACAAATAAGGGGAAATGAGGATTTGTTCTTAACAGAAGGCTTTTCTATCTTTTGGAGTCCAAGTCTTTACAGTATGATCAGAATCTAGAACAGAATTAATTCAATTTCCTAATGCAGTTTTGTCACAGGGGTGATGATATCTTAATCTTTCTTCCTAATCAAGTAATTATTTATTTTTCCCCAAAGAAAATCTATTAATGTCATTTATCTTTTCTGATCATAGCAGTAAGATATGCTTATCATACAATTTTGGAAAATAGTAAAATCATAAAAAAACAAAAATAAACACCCATAATCCTACCACTCAGAGAAATTTACTGTTAGCATTTTGATATTTTCATGTCCTAATAATCTTTTTATATGTGTTTGTTTACCTGATAGATGGATATAGGTAGATGTGTGTGTATTTACATAGGCATCCTGCATAGCTGAGTAGTTCAGGATTTTAAGGAAAGATGAATGGGGTTCTTTAAGTAAAATGTCATGAAGTAGACAGTAAAGTACTAATTTAAAAAAAAGGCCATGTATCTTAGAATCAACCTGTTATGAGACAAACAGATGAAGTTAGCACCCATGTCATAGCTAGCACATGGCACAAGGGACTTTTATTACACTGCTCACAAATCACCACTATTAACATTACTTAGCCATGCTATGATTCTATTAAAGTAACAATAAGTGGTGCCAAAAATGAAGTCATTAATAAGGAAAATTAGCTCTGTGTTGTTTCATGAGGAAGGAATTGGCAAGTGATTCTATATTGCCCAGAAGGTTTGTGGGAGACTTTGAGCCATCTTTAAGATGAAACAACTCAAACAGTAGACATTTGATCTCTTTCCCTAAAAAAAGTTCTGTTTTCTCAGACCAGTGCGCAAGATGCCAGAGGGTACAGAGAGCTCACAGATGGTAAAGACAGGAATTAGTTCAAGCTGATATCAAAACCAGCATTTTAATTATGTTAATTGGTCTGGTGAAGAAGATATAACATCTTCTATTAAAAAAAAATCTTCTTTGATTCCCTCTTTTTACTCTCCCTTCATAAAAGCACACACTCCCTAGAAAGGGTGACCAACTGTACCAGTTTGTGCAGAACTTTTGCAGTTTTAGGCATTGAAAGTTCCATGTCCCAGGAAACCCCTTAGATCCAGGTCAGCTGATCACTCTCCACCAGGCTAGCCCAGCTATGGCCCTCTCTAATGCCTGCTAAATTTAGGACACTGCAGCCTATGGGATCCAAATTAGACAAAGACAAGTTGTTTTTAGAACAAGCATGTCTAACACTGGAAAAGGTTGAATAATTCTTTTCTCCGGAGGTACTTTATACAATACTCAGCCGAAACCTCCCCAAGATCAGAAACTGTGAGCAAATCCAACTTAACAGGGTTTCCAGTAAATCACTTTGGTTGTTTCAGCTGTATCATTCCAGCTTTAATGTAAGACGTTCAGAGGCTGCATCGTCTTGGGAAACAGCTGACCTCGCTTACTGCCACGTTAACCCTGGGGAGCAATTCTTTCCCTTTTCCTGACCGCGGGTGAATATCAAGTAGGAAACTCCGCCTTTGTGTATTTATTTATCTCTGGGCACAGTAAGAGTCAAAGATGCTCTCATTAACAACCATGTGGGGGTGGCAGGAAATAAGATTTTTGTTTTTATTTTTCTTCTGCACCCCAACCACCCCTTCAGTCTCAGATGCAAACTACACCTTTGTAATGGACGTATACACTTTTCAAAATGCTGATGCCAGAAACTGTACTGAGGAGTTACAGGGGTGGGGAGGTGAGAACTGCAAAACCAAATGTGCCTTTTTTTTTTTTAATCTCTGAAAACATCCCTTAATGGAAAATATTCTACATTTGCACCTAATTCAAAAGGTAACTCTGTGACCTGTGATGCAAGGCCTGTGAAGCAAGACCATGTCTAACTTTTAATTCCACCAGGTGAGGCCTAAACCAACGGCAGGTACCACCTGAAACGGCACAGAAGGGGGAGCTAAATAGAATATAAATTTAGAACAAAACGCAGATTTCCTATAGGAGAAAATCTGTGTTTTCAAAACACAGATTAAAGGTATTTGGTAACAAAATGATTCAGGACCAAAAATGATCAGCTATTTTACTCGACATCCTATCCTAATGCATTTGATACTTAATTATTTACACCAAATTTTGCCAGAACCCCACCTAATGGATAAGGGCTGGCATGCCCATCTGAGAAGATAGGGGGAGCTATTGAGCTGAACATGGGGCAACGGCGAAACGGAAGACCACATGGTTTCTCCTAACAAAACTCAAAAGCACAGAACTGCCAGGGAAATCCGGACTTGTCCCTTCTCTGTCGCCCTCTTGAAAATGAACACGTGCAACCTGCAGTAGCCTCTCCTGGCTGTTGCGAATCAAGTCCTGTTTTAGCCTAGAGCAGCGGCTGCTGGGCTGAGATCCGCCTGTGCCATCCTCCTCTCCTTCCTGCTTTTCCTCTGCGCTTACCTTAGCAGCAAACCGTTGATGCAGAGAATTCATCACCTGATGTGACAGCCCAAGCGAGCCTGGCACTAAGAAACTCTCATTTGCAACAGAGAAATACGCTGAGGTGCCACAAACCGGCTGATGTCAGCACCGAGTGGAGCAAAATCTGCATATGGGCCAGATGCCATTACTAAAGATGCCTTCGGCGTGGGTGCGGAGGCGTACGTGCTCCAGGCTCTCAATAACCAGGCACTGGTGGGGCCGACCAGGAAGAAAAACAAAGAACGCGGACGCCTCCTCTCTCTCCCTACGTGCGCAGGCGCGGCCACCCTGTGTCAGGAGAGACAGCGGCTCCCAGAGCGGAGGTCGTGCACTAGATCTTTCCATCAAGTTAGAAGGAGAACTACATATTCCTAGTATGTCTGCACTTTTCTCAAGATTACACAGTGAGCACCTACCAAAGGATGTCTTGGGATGCCAAGATGCTACTGCAAAGCCCCCTTAGGAACATCGAGGGATTCAAAATTTCCCCAGGAAACTTTACAGTAAAACCCTTCTCAGCCCGGCACCCCTCTGGTCCTGTCTTTAGCTCCCATCAGAATTATCTTTCAAAAATGTAACTGTGATCGTGTCACCAATCTGTTTAATCTTTCAATGGCTTCCCGTCGACCTCAGGATGAGGTTCGATATCCTCATCAGGCATACAGTGTCCTTGAACCCATTACTCCTCAACTCAGTGCTCATGGTTAAGACTTCATCCATATCAGACTTGATATTCCCACAGCAGAGCACCTGCTTCACTCCTGCTTATTCCCCCTTGAATACAGGGCCCTCACATATCCCATTACATTCAGCCCATAACCTGCCTCTTTCAAGATGGAGTTTCAGAATCCTTGCACCCCTATCTGTACTTGGCAATGCCTGTGCCTCTTATAGACCTCTCTTTCTCTTCACATACCTTTTATCACAGCCTGTAGGTTACCATACTGAACTTGTTCTTTAAAATATCTCTCATCTCACCTACCAGACCCTGAGAGCAGGGCTGTGGAATTTACCTTCAATTCCAAAGTGCCTACCAGTGTCAGACACATCATCAAGTTTGAGAAATATGTGTTGGAAAGATATGAGAAGTAAATACACATTTAGCAGCACTGTAACATCCATCCTCAATCGTGGGCATAGAGAGATATATGGTACCAAGACCCTGACCTCCAAAATTCAATCTGACTAAAGATAAAGTAAATATCCAGGAGACACATCAGCATTAGTACTGTATTTCAGGGTAACTTTACGTTCAGGGTACTGAACTTTTTTGCTTATTAGAAAGGCATCAAGGAGATTGGTTACTGCATAGGTCATCGCAAACAAGTAACTATGGTTAATATTTGTATTGCTCTGTTTTGTTGTTAGCGAAAATAGCTGAGAAAGACATTGGATCCCATCTGTTGCCTCTCCACAGCTTAGCACACCAAGAAACCAAGGAGTGTTCTCCATAAGGGCACAAGAGAAAGAAGATGTTTCTTTCGCTCTGCATCTGGAACAGTCTCCAAGTCATTACCTTAGGCATAGCAGGAACTGCAAAAATGTACAGAACAGACATAGTCCACAAATGGCCTGTAGGGTCCTTGTCCCCATTTTTCCTCTCTTCAGGGCTAGATCCCTTGAGCCCCACAAGCCAGCTCAGCTTATACCTTAGGATCTGAGTATACGGTTGCCAGATAAAATATAGAACACTCAGTTAAATGTGAATTTCAGATAAACAACAAATAATTTTTTGGTAGAAGTACGTCCCATGCAATATTTTCAGTTGCTAAATCTAGCAACCCTATCTCAGAATAACGCCCACTCTCAGCCAAATGAAAATTTTTTCTGGACTAGTTTTGTAGCATAGGCAATGCAATCAGTTTTGCTGCCTGTCCTGCTCTGATTTTTTGCATCAGCATCTTCATGCAGGAACTTCTTTCTTGTGGCCGAGACCATCCATACCAAGCCTGTGCTGAGCTTCTGCTTGATTTCCTGCTAATTATCTCAGTTCCTTCAAGACTAGACAGTGACTTGCTTTTGCAAATCGAATCCTGCTCTGAGAATCTAACCCAGCTCACCAATTACTACCTGCCCTGAACTTGGTCCTGTGCCTGGATTTTCCCATGCTGCCAGCTCTAGGATTCCTGTTTCTATGACCCTTGCCCGCTGGGGAGAACCCCCTCTGATTGCCAGCTCTCCACCAAGCCAGACCCTGGTAATCTCATACCCATGTCACACCCCTTCCCAGTCTGGCTCCCACCATAGCCTTGTGAGCCCTGAGATCTTGCTTGAAGTTCTATATGTCTGGACAGATCCACATTACAATCGACTGTTACCTGGCAGTAGACAGATACCCCTACTGCCAAGACTTGTAGTTTAAGCTGCTGCAAAGACATTACATATTTCCCCTTGCCAAAGTGAGATTCCTTATTACTCTATAGAGAAGTCAAATGACAGGATTTCTGCCTTGGCCTGTCCCTCTCCACTGGTCTACAGGAATTCATCTCATCTTTCGAGGTCCAGCTTGAGAGCCATCCTCTTCCTGTGGGTTTCTTCAAACCACACCCTGACCTGCTTCTCTAAAGTCCAGTACCACTGACTTTCTGACCCTTCATCTGGCATTTAACCTTGTGCAGCTTTTGTTTATTTCTTAACATCCCCATATGAGCACCAGAAGATCGTATTCGGTGTAGTCATTTAATCCTCAATTCTATAAAATGTATTCAGTTCCTACCTTGTGCTAAGTCCTGGGCATACAGTAGTAGATAAAAGGAATTTTAAAAAATCTGATTTCTGTTCTCATGGAGCTTCCTGTCTTATGAGAAATACATGTTAAATAATCATCAAAAGAACATAAATAGTTTCTAGATTGTAATAAATACTATGAAAGAGTACAACAGGGACTTAATTGAGGTTGGGGTTTTAGGAAAGGTCAATATTACAGCTTCCTAGCTGCCAAAGCAGATATTTTTGCAATGATTTGGCTTAAACAAGGGGAATTTATTGGCTCAGTTTTGGGGCCAGGAGAAGTCCAAAAATCAAGGCATCATCAAGGCGATGCTTTCTCCCAGAAGACTGTGGCATTATGGGGCTGGCTGCTGGTGATCCTTGATCCTTGGCTTTTCTGTCAAATGGCAAGACACATGGCAGCTTCTGGTGTCTCCCTTCTCTTCCAGGTTCCGATGATGTTCGGCTTCTGGTTGCTCCCTCTGTCTTTTTCTTTGTCTGACTTTCACTCTGTGTATAAAGGACTCCAGTAATCTTGATCACTCTGTTTATAAAGGGCTGCAGTAATCTTGATTAAAGTCCTATCTGATTCAGTTGGGCCACACCTCAACTGAAGTAACTTCTTGAAGAGATCTTATTTACAATGGGTCACACCCAAAGGAATGAATGAAGTTTAAGCACATGTTTCTCTGGGGTATACAGGTCCAAGCCACTACAGTCAGCCTGGGGAACAGGAGATAGCCAAGTAAAGAAGAGGGTGAACAGCATACCAGCCTGTGCAAAGATCCAAGGAATGGAAAGAAGGCCAGCAAGAAAGGAATATAGGAGCCAAGTGGAGAATGTAGCAAGATGGGGCTGGAGAGCTGGGAGAGCCTCATTATGCCATTAGAGGCCATGAGAAGTTTTGACTTTTACCCTCCATGACAGAGTAAATCATTCAATAGCAAGCCATTAGAGAACAAGAATTATGTCTAAGACAGCAGCTGCACAAATAGGTACTTGTTGAATGAATGCAGAAATGAATAACTTTGAAGGCTTCTTTTGGGGTCACAGTCTGTGGATATGGGGCCACCTGGCTGCTGGGGATCATGATTACTGCACAGATGCATGTACAGGAATCTGAACAGGCCATTCTCTGACTCAATGACAAGTATGTAATGGTACCTAAATCTGGTAAATCCAGAGGGAACTCCCTACTTCTGCTTCTCAGGTGAGGAAACTAAAAATCAGAAACAAGGATTTGCCAGACTTAGTTCCCACTCTGTACCACTGCCTTCTGGACATTTCTGATTTCAAAAAACTGGGACTGTGTGATGTGTTCTGGGCACCCCACGTGGAACACTGCTGCTATTGATGTTCAAGGCTGAAGACAGATGATCCTCCATTGTGATCCAAGAACCTATGTGTTATTTATTAAGGTTCCATAACCCATGAACTGTAAGTCTGACCTTGGAGAGTCTTCTCAGGGAATTCTAATACCTGGCCATTCCTAAGTCATAATCCACCTCCCCAAACTTGATTTTGGGTGAGACAAACTCTGTTCCTGTTGGATTATGCTTCTGAGGTATCACCATGTGTAGTTCCCATCCTGGCAGTTAATATTGTTTATTTTAGGTAAATACAACATTGCAGAGTCCTTGTCTAAAACTTGTGTAGTAAGACATAAACCTGATCCGTATGCACTTGGTATGAATATGAACTCTCTTATTAAGAGTCAGTATCCCAACCCTTATCTGGTACGCACCTTAACCACTGGCTAGGAGGTGCTCAGTCAAAATCCAACTGCAAGACTCTGTCAGTTGCACCCCCACCATATCGTATCATCCTGTCAGCACCATGACACTGGATTATCTCTGAGATAGTGGTCTATCTCTTGGCTCCTTCTTTGCTTCATGCCTTTCTAATTAATCTGTCCTGAAGGCCCAGAATTAATAGTGCCACATAAAGCACCTGAGGCACACTTAAGCCTCTCTGCAGCTCATACATGGTAAGAGGGAGTACACATTTTCAGATTTACATAAGGTTGCTTTCTTATTTCTGTTAAAAGCACAAATAGGACACAAACAATTAACATTTCCATGTCCCACAGACTTGGGTGTCTATAGGTTAAATATACATACAAGAGGTTAAAACTTACAGTTTGTTTTTATTTAACTTTTCAAAGCCCATTCTGAGCTCCTGGCAAAGAAAAATAAGCTCAGCTTGATTCAGCTAAACGGAGGTAGAGAACTCTATTTATATCTGAATAAACATCCTTGACACTCACAAATGCACAAACCAAAACACATGTACTTATACATCCACACAGTTTGCATAATTCCATACACTTTAATATAGTCACATAGAGCTAATACACGTTCAGAAAGTACTCACTGCACCTAAAGAATGCACATGTGTGCACGCGCATGCGTGTGTGCACACATGCACAGGTGCTGCTTAATCTGTAGCTGAGTAAGACAACAGACAATTACCTTTACTCATGCAGCCAAGTCTAGATAATTCAAGCCAAATTCAAGCAAAAGGTATTTTTTTTAAAAACTCTCAGTAAAAATAATATGATCGGGTGATTCTATACAGCTCTAAATTCTTAATTTTGTTTTTATAACCTTTGATTTTGCTTTGGCTTTGCTGACAAGGTTATTATTTTCTAAGGGTACACACAGACTGTATACATATAATGATAAACACTAAAAGGGTGGCTATGCACAGAGTACACACACATACTGGTGCCTGTGAACATGCCCTTGTTGTGTAAATCTTGATGCTATTTACATTTGCACAGGAAGCTAAAGCCCCTTCCACTTTTCTGACCATCCAAGAGACAGCAATTACCCCAGATTATCAGACCAACAATGACATGCCGCGTAAATGATTATCAGCCAACTCCACATCCCAAAGACTGGCATATTCAAGTACACTTAGAACATTAATAGCAATTTACGTGCCATCACTGAGACAAAGCCACAAAGGCTCCATTGGCAGCCTCTTATTTTGAAGCCTATTATTTGTGGGAGTTACAGGCTATAATCACAACAGAAACTTTCAAAGCCCTTATCTTCTGTGACGGACCAAATCTATTTCAGAGCCATAATTGCTATGTCACGGGAGAGTTTGCTGCTTAATGCACTCAAATGCCATTTAGTGTTTGTGAGTCATTACAGCTAACACAAGGGCAGGGGGAGATACGGAGGGAAGCTGTGGGGGAAGCAAAGACAGAGAATGTGTGTGTGTGTGTGGGGGGGGGATGTGCTAGAATGGGGCACCAGGCTCCATTGTGCCTAATTTATTTATAGGAGAATATTGCCGTTTCAAGAATTCTATTTACTGAAGAAATAAGTGAAAGGGCTTGAAAAAATATCTATGTGCTCAAGAATTCTGAATTCATTTGACACAACCCTAGAGTCCTGGTTAGATGCTGGGGTTGTCCTCTTTTATTCTGGGATTCTTAATCAAGTGTATTGCGGGGGGGAGTACTTTTAAAAATTTTGTTCTTTTTTAAATGATCCCAGAAATCTCTGGAGTGGAATGCTTCTTGCTGTACAGTGGGTTCTGGAGTCTGACTTGGTTTTCGTGTATACGTGCTGCTACGGAATGAGAAGGGGAATGAAGATGATGGTGAAATGTCAAAGGTTCTATCTAGAAGAATGCGCTTCCTTGCATAGATGGCAAAAGATCCAAGGAGACCGGTATAGCATCCAAAATAAGAAAAAAACATCTAGTCACTCAAAAGACCATTTTCTTGACCTAAGTCTAGCTAAGGTCATAAGAAATCTTTTTAAATATATGTAGCTTTTGTTTTTCCAACCTGGCTGTAAACCTGCCAAAGACTTATTTATTTAGCATCTCGTAATACTTAGGGCACTACTAGGCACGGGGTAAATTTTCAAAATTTTAACTGGACTAACATATCTCTATGTTAGGTTCTATTTGATAACCCTGGACCTATTTTTATAGGTCAGATATACAGAAAATTCCAAGCTAATTCAGATTGCATGTTTGATTATTATTATTTTTAAGATCAACATCATTACCACATACAGATCTGCCTTGGGAATAATTTTCCTTTAGTTTTCCTAGGATGACAATTCAGCTCTCACTGAAGAACTTTCCACAGCTATAAACAGGATGTGACTCAGGCTTATTCCACATGAACCCTCCACCATTCAGAAAGAGAGTTACTCTACTGTTGGCCATAAGTGGAATGGAGAATATCCTTATTGGGTAAAGAGTTATTAGAAATCAATAAGAAAAAGATGAACATTTCTAGAACACATATAGAAGGCCAATAAACATGAAAAAAGTGCAATCTCAATAGTAATCAGAGATACAAATTAAAGTACAATAAAAATGAGATTGCACATATAATTCGATAACTGGCAAAGATTGAAAAACTCCTCAGACATTGTTTTTGAGGGAGTTAAGAAATGGGAATTATCATATTCTACTGGGAGAACCACAAAATAATACAAATTTTCAGGACTACTTTCTTCACAAAGGCCTTAGATTTGTTCATATTCTTTGATCTAGCAATTCCATTTCTAGGAATTTATTCAATGAAATAATAGAAAATATACACTGACTTTTCTGTATTATGTTTACACAGAGTTATTAATAATGGTTTAAAAAATAAAGAAAAAACCTTAAATGTTCCACAGTAGAGACTGATTAAATAAATAATGGACTTTCCCTATAACAGCTTCCATGCAGCTATTTAAAGTTATATTTAAGAAGAATGTTTAATGATAAGGAAAATATTCATAATATATTTTTAGGGAAATAAGTAGGTTACAAAATAATATGTTCAATATGATCATAACTTTTCTACACCCACACAAAGCCACACATGTCCAAACACACAAAATCATAGATGGCTATAGAACAAAGAGTTAGCAATAGTTTTCTTCTGTGTGATTTTCCTACATTCTTCAAATTTTCTACATTAAATATTTTTTTTCACTTTTTTTTTATTAAATTCAGTTTTATTGAAATACATTCACACACCATACAATCATCCATGACATACAATCCACTGTCCACAGTATGATAACATAGTTATGCGTTCATCACCACAATCTATCTCTGAACATTTTCCTTACATCAGAAAGAACCAGAACAAGAATAAAAAATAAAAGTGAAAAAAGAACACCCAAATCATCCCCCCATCCCATCCCATTTGTCCTTTAGTTTTTATCCCCATTCCTCCACTCATCCATACACTAGATAAAGGGGGTGTGATCCACAAGGTCTTCACAATCACACTGTCACCCCTTGTAATCTACATTATTATATAATTGTCTTCAGGAGTCCAGACTGCTGGGTTGGAGTTTGGTAGTTTCAGGTATTTACTTCTAGCTATTCCAATACATTAAAGCCTAAGAGGTGTTATCTGTATAGTGCATAAGAATGTCCACCAGAGTGACCTCTCGACTCCATTTGGAATCTCTCAGCCACTGAAACT
This sequence comes from Choloepus didactylus, assembly GCF_015220235.1. Lineage (NCBI taxonomy): Eukaryota > Metazoa > Chordata > Mammalia > Pilosa > Megalonychidae > Choloepus > Choloepus didactylus. The sequence continues at coordinate 344,435 of NC_051334.1, read as the reverse complement.
ATTTCGTCTCATTTTGCATCCCCCTTTTGGTCAAGAAGATACTCTCAGTCCCACGATGCCGGGTCCACATTCATCCCCGGGAGTCATACTCTGCGTTGCCAGGGAGATTTACACCCCTGGGAGTCGGGTCCCACGTAGGGGGGAGGGCAGCGAGTTCACCTGTCGAGATGGCTCAGTTAGAGAGAGAGAGGGCCACATCTGAGCAACAAAGAGGTACTCAGGGGGAGACTCTTAGGCACCATTACATACAAGTTTAGACTCTCCTTTGTGGTAATGAGCTTCATAAGGGCAAGTCCCATGCTCGAGGGCTCAGCACATCAAACCACCAGTCCCAATGTTTGTGACAACATACGCTAGGGGATCAGCATCTCAAAGTTTAGAGATAGGCCTTACAATTCAGGGATAGAGTTAACTGCTGTAAGAGCTTACAATCTAGGGACTATTACAATTATTGTGTCCACGTTAGGCTATGTTCTAAGATTCAATTCTGAGTTTACACATTGTAGTTAGTCCATATTGGTGAGGCATCATCCCTCTCACCATGTTTTCTCCAACACTTTTACTCCTATATATATATTTTCCTACAATTTTATAGAGTTATATTCACATACCATACATTATCCACAGTGTACAATCAGTTGTTCATGGTAATCTACATTAAATATTAATTTGTAAACAGAAAGTAAGTACATATAAAATTTAAATAAATCATAATAGGAACTTTGATATTTAATTTCTTTGTTTTGTGGTTTGAAAAGGTCTTGGCCAACTTCCCGAGCTTATTGGAGAAGAGGCCAATGCAATTAGTGGTCTTGGGAAGAATGGCTGGGGAACTGGAACTCTTTAGCCTACAGAAGAGAAACTAAGCAAGTGAACTCATAACTCTCTTCAAAATACAGCAATTACCTATGAAGAGTGTTAGCCAGGTGTTTTCTCTTTCCGCAAAGAATAGGGCCAAAGGAATCAGGCTGAAATCAGAAGTCAGCTTAGACAAGGTGGAGAGCTGCTCAAGAAGAGACATGCAACCTCCTGCCCCGGTGCCCAATACAATTACTGGTTCATAAGAGAGGCTAAGAAAATGCCTGCTCGATGAACGAATGGAAAAAATAAACTGTGGATCAAGATCAAGGTCACAAAGACAAGTGCCCCAGGAAAAAGTATGGGAAAGAGAAGAAACAGCAATAGATATATGGTCTTTAAATATATACCCATCAAAGATTTCTGGTGTGAGTTGGTGAAGATCATATGGTACAAAGCATAGAGAAGTAAGAGGTAAAAAAACTAGGTACCAGACTGTACCTACTGCCTGGAAAGAAAAAAGAACAAAAAAGTCACTCTCTTATGGGAAAGACTCTCTGGATAACAGAAATACAAAAATGCTTATGCTGGTGGGGTTTCTAGGAGGCAGAAAATACAGCACAATAGTCTGTCAGTAAAAACAAAACAAACCAAACCTCTTGACAATTGGCCCAACTAGGCTCAGTTCAATAAATGTTTATTGAGCAGCTACTATGTGCCAGGCCTATGTTGAAGGCCGGGATGCCAAACTATGATCCTTCTCCTCAGAAGTAGGAGAAGGTCTGTAGAGAAGTAAAATAAGAGAATCAGATTAAGACTTCCCACCCCAACTCCAGTGAATTAAGTACTGTATAGTTTGGAGGGACTAGGAAATACCTCCAGGAAAAGATAGTGCCTGAGTTAAGTCATGTAAGAAAGGATTATGAGATGTTTGCCCACTGCTGTAGGTTCTGGCCCATGGATACAACCGCTTGAGAGTTTTAATCTCTGGGGAGTTCCTCTAGGAAAAGGCCAGGCTTACTGGGACAGACAAGAGGGGGGAGTAACAACATTTATCAAGAATCTACCATAGATCAGGCACTTCAGGAACCTAGGGTCTAGAGAGGAAGTGAAAAGGAAGTACTTGGCTAGGAGCTTTTAAACAGCAACACTCATCACAACAGACAGCAATGAAAAATGACTTTGGTAGGTCCATTTTACAAACCTTGAGATTTTTGTTGATGTTCTGATGCCCAGTTTCCCTGCTCTGAACTTTTTTTGCTTACATTTTAAAATGTCCTAATTATTTTCATAAACTTGAATTAAATGAGTTAATGCATATAAAGTGCCTAGCACATGGAAAGAAGTCAGTGTTAGCTATTAATACAGTTATTAAGTGTCACTTTAGCCCGTTAATTTTCCATCCTTATTGTTTTTTAATTGTTCTTTAATTTAGTGCTTTATACCACTTCCTTATTTTATTACTATTTGATCTGTTTTCTAATCTTTGTTAAGTATCTTTTTAGCTGATGTTATTTATTTTAACTACTCATCCTAGCTTGTTATGTTTTTATTGTTCTCTTTAGTACTTGTGTATCCTAACTGCTTTTAACCTTCATTTTGCCATTTCACATGCAATTTTATCACTCTCCTGCCATTTTATCTTTCCACTGCCTTGTATATTCTTTCTCTCTACCTTCTCACTGTTTTTATTCCCTGGATAGTTTTAAATTTTTTTTTTTTTTTCATTTTTTTTCTACTCAGTTTTTCTAATTTTATTCATATTGTATTATCCTTGCACTCTGTTGCATTTATTCTTCTAACTTATTAAAGTGGCAAGTGTTGACTGTTGATAAAGAAGAGGGACTATTTTGATAAAAATCCTGACCCCGTGAAGTGAGGGTGGCTTTTCTTTGACTTTGCTTTGTCCAGGAGTCTGCTATTTCTGTGGTTGGTACCCCAGTTCCTCCAATGCTGATCCTCCCTCTAAAACCTTTATTTAACATGTGTAATGTAGTAATTTTTCTGGCAAAATTTTCCTGTCTTGCACTTAACTGCACCCTCTCCCGCCAGATTAAAAAAATAATCTACCTCGCTTTTTCACACCTAGATTCCTGGCACAGTCTAATGGACCACCAAATCCCTTTATGAAGAGACACTTGATCTAAAATCCCTGCTCTCTCTCATGTATTATCACTGGTCACTGGCTAACTAATATGACTCAATAGTGGTATAGAGTAGGTTATGTGCAAGGAAGGACTTTCTATATAATTTTTTTTTCTTTTTTTCTTTTTATTGAAATACATGCACAAAGTTTGACATCAGGTAAAGAAAAGGACAAACCCCAGAGACTGAGAGGTAGTTAACAGTTCATTTTTTATCTTTTATTTGGTCCTTTTCTCTAAAAATGTATAGTTTCTTTAAACAACCCTTTTGTATGCTACTAAAATGTTATAAAAAATATATTACCAGTCTATAAGGTTTGATGTTTTTCTAGTGATATCCAACCCAAACCTTCCCACCCACCCAGATGTTTATGGCAACCACATATGACATCTAGTGTATACTGCTATAGAAAGGGAGAGGAAAAAAAAAAAAAACCTTTATTTTACAAACACCCAAAGTCAATGTCTCTTGTGAATTCTTCATCTCAGGTTATTTTAAAAGTGTCTGGCAGACATGAATGCTTTCCTCATATCTATTACATAGTCAAGGTTTAGCCTTGGAATTTAATATCTGATGAGGACTAAATTCCTATAGATAAGTTTTCTCATATCCAATACATTTATTACATCATCACAAGTATGCATTTTCCGATAAGCTTTGGTTTAAGGCTTTTGCACATGGAAATCTACTTTCTAGGGGTTCTCTTCAATATGAATTTTATAATGATTCGTAAGAGATGACCTGTGGTTGAAAAGTTTCCTACATGTATTATATTCATAGGGTTTCTCTCCAGTATGAATTCTCTGATGTGCAATACGTGATGAACTTTGTCTAAAAGTTTTCCCACATGTATTACATTTAAAGGGTTTCTCTCCTGTATGAATTCTGCAATGTTGAATAAGAGCTGAACTTTGACCAAAAGACATGCCACATTCCTCACATTGATATGGTTTCTCTCCAGTATGAATTCTCTGATGATTACTAAGGGATGAGTTACACCTGAATGTTTTCCCACACTCACTGCATTTATAGGGTCTTTCTCCAGTATGCATTCTCTGATGTTGAATGAGAGCTGAACTTTGTCTGAAGGCTTTTCCACACACTTTACATTTACATGGCTTCTCTCCAGTATGAATTCTCTCATGAATAATAAGTGTTGAGTGGGAACTTAAGGCTTTACCACATTCATTACAACTATAAAACTTCTCACCAGTGTGAATTATTCAGTGTCTATTAAGTTGTGAAATAGAAGTGAAGCCTTTTCCACATTCATTACATCTATAGGGCTTTTCTCCAGTGTGAATTCTTTCATGTTGAATAAGAGATGCACTCTGACTGAAGGCTCTCCCACATTCACTACATTTAAAAGGTTTCTCTCCAGTGTGAATTCTCTGATGATAACGAAGGGATGAACTAGACTTAAAGGTGTTGCCACATTCATTACACAAATAGGACTTCTTTCTGGAATGAATTCTCTGACATCCAGGAAGGGATGTGTTGCAACTAGATGACTTCCTACCTGGATTATATTTATAGGGATTTTCTCCAGCATGAATTTTTTGATGTATAAAAAGGCCTGACCTTCAGTTGAAGGATTTGCCACATTCTTTACATCTATAGGATTTTTCCACAGTATGGGTTCTTAAATGTTTATATAGTGAAGTACTAAGAGTGAAGGCCTTCCCACATTCTTTACATACATAGGGTTTCTCTCCAGTATGAGTTATTTGATGTTGAATCAGAGCTGAACTTTGGTTGAATGCTTTTAAACATTCTTTACATTTAAATAATTTCTCTCCACTATGGTTTTTCTCATGTTTACGAAGGGATGAATTGTTAATGAAGGTTTTCTCACACATACTACATTTATAGCGTTTCTCTGCTGTGTTGATTTTTGGTTGGTTAAGTAAATTTGAATTCTGTTTGAAGTTGTTTCCTTGTATTTCATACTTTGGCAGTGTTTTTTCTCTAGGAACAATCTGTCATCTATCAGGGACTGGTTTTAGGCTTAAGTTATGGTCAAATTCAGTATTTCTATGGCTTCTTTCTATAGTGAGAATTTTTTCCTTTTTATCCTGTTTTTCTAATCTATTTTCATATACACAGGGATTTTCTGATTTAAAGTCCCAGGGTCTATTCCTTTTGGATCTTGTTATTACCAGTCCCTGAAATGACGAGTCTTGTGTTTGAGTTGACTTTGTGGTTTTATGACTGCTCTTCCATCCTAGAGAGGAGCCTCCAGGACTTTCTTTCTCTACCTTCCAGGGCTCTTCTCCTCGCTGCAACAAGGAGATCACTTTTGGTTTGGAAAATGGGAGTCCCACTGAGATTAGGTTCCTATAGTTCTCCAGCATCACATTCTTATACAAGTTTCTCTGAGAAGGATCCAGTTTTCTCCATTCATCCTGAGTAAAGAGCACAACCACATCCTTGAAGGTCACGGACACCAAGGATCAGCCATCACACAGGGTGAAGAAGGCATCACTGGAGGGGGGCCAGCAGGCCACCCGAGATGCTTCTGAGATCATTCAAGGTTCTGAGCGTTCCAGTCCACTTATTTAATGAACATTCAACCAACGACGAACATATAGCAAGCAGCATAAAGTACGATCCAGGCCCTGTGTTAACCACTGAGAGCTTCCTTCCCCCTGTCCAGTAGCCATGTCCTCTTTCTGGGCTTTTCCTCTGAGGATGGGCTGAGTCTCCAAAAGACTCGTCCCCAGGCCTGCGGGGACTCCCGGGAGCCCGGCCTCACCCGCGGCCTCACGCCGCAGCGGAGGCCCCGGGACCACCAGCCGCGATAGCCGTCCCGGGTCGCGACTCCTCCGGGAGCGGATGCCTGGGCCGACCTCGCGCCCCGGAGCTGCTCGCCCCGGAGGCAAATGCCCGGCGCCTGGAGCCTCTATATAATTTTTGAGGTTTAATTTTAATAAAAATAATCAACTTATTCTTAAGCCTTTTATACAGGATCTTGAAAGGATGCACAACAGAACCATAACTGAGCCCTTATAGTTCTTTTTCATATAACCCAGGCACCAAAATATTTATTACCAGGCAAGGTAACAGAGACTCTAATTCCTTGGAAGTTTTTACCAACTCTCTTCACTTGTGTAAGGACTCAAGGGTCCGTCTGGAGAAAGGAAACAAATAGAAACTTAGAGTTAGACTAACCTGCGTGCAAACTCTACATCTATAACTTATTAGCTGTGTGATCTTGGGTAAACTACCCAACCCCTCTGAGTCTCAATTACCTCATCTCCAAATTGGAGATGTTTATAAAGGCATTGTATCTAGAGGGCCCTCAATAAATGCTATTGAGTTAGAATTTTTAGGATGGATATTGGTGGCAACTAAAATTGCCTCCAGAATGTTAGGCATGCAAGTAGTTATGTTTTATGTTGCCTTGCTCCTCTATAAAAGTAACAGAGCCCTCAGTAGTTACCTGAATCTCTCCAGAAGGGCAGAGCCCTGGTGAGAGAGGGATGTGATAGTTATGTCGACTTGGCTAGCTTATGGTGTCCAGTTGTTTGGTCAAGCAAGCATTGGCCTAATTGTTACTGTGAGGGTATTTTGTGGATTTAAATAATTAGTCAGTTGACTGCATCTATGGCTGATTACTTCTAAAATCAACAAAGGAGATTGAGAAGCCTCACACAGTAAGTTGAAGGCCTTAGACAAAGAACTGATGATTTCAGCAGTCAGAAAGAATTTCTAACTCTACTTCAGGCAGCCAGCTTCTCTGATGAATTCATCAAAACCTTCATCAGTGTTCCCGACTTGTGACCTTTCCTATTGAATGTGGACTTGTCATTTTCCATGGTCACATGAACCAATTTCATTAATAAATCTCATAATGTTTACTTACATATATATCCTGTCAGTTCTGTTTCCCTGGAGAACTTGGCTAATACAGATTTTTGTAATGAGAGTGATCTTGAGAAACAGCATCTTGAAGATGAGATTTCTGAATTGGTTCTGCAGTTTTTGGAATTAGTTTTCTAATCTGATTAGATTAAAAGCTACTAATGACTCTATTTCTAATGATTGAGATGACACTGATAGTCCATAGTGTGAATTGGTAATAGAGAAACATAAAATATCACCATTAGATACTGCTACCCAAATGCTTGTAAGAGGCAAGGCTCTGAGTGACAGTGTATTTGATACCTTAATAGAGTTTTGTGGAGTTAAAAAGTATACTGGTTGGCTGGTTTTTCTTAAATACTCTGTATATGGTTATTAAAGAAAGGGATGAACAAGGCTTCAAATTTCCAGCTCAAGTGCCATATGAAAGACACAAAAGTTTCTTTGTGAGCCCTGAAATTAACTCTTATTACTTGTAGCCACATGAGATTTCTGAAAACCAGAAATCATTGTGCAAGTTGATGAATTACAAAGTAAACTGAATTCCTAAACTTGCAGGTTGTCTGTTGTTAAAGTGAGGGCATTAAGGGGAAAGTAATGGGAATAGGGGAATATGGGCTGATAATGATGGTGGTGGGAACACTGAAAACCTAGATTCTGCTAAGTTTTCTTTGCCAAATAAACCTGTAATGGTCTGCCCTGAGGAATCAGCCATCCAGCCTCCACCTAAAGAGATTAACTTTGTTGTGCTTGATACCCTGCAACTGCCTCCCCTGAAGAAACAGCCCTCATACCTCCATCTAAAGAGATTAACCCTGTTTCACCAAAAGAAACTGTAATGGAATGCCCTGAGGTAGTTAGCTTGCAAGAAAATGCTAAATCCTCTCATGACCCACCCCCATCACCCCTCCTTTTCTTCCAGACCTGTAAGTATACTGAAGTCCCAATAGGCCCCAAAAGGTAAAGTACAAAGTGTGACACATGAGGAGGTGTGCTACACTCTAAAACTGCATGATGCTTCCAATTTTATAAGCAGAAATCAGAGGAACGTGTGTTGGAATGGATAGCAAGGGTGTGGGATAATGGTGGAAGAACTAGAAAGTTGGATCAGGCTGAATTGGATCAGTCTGAATTTATTTATATGGGCCCATTAAGCAGAGATTCTGGATTTGATTTTGTAGCTTGATGGGGTTAAACAGGGTTCTAAGGGTTTGTTTGGGTCATTGGCTGAGACACAGGCCAAAAGGTGGCCTACATTTGCTGAAAATGAAATGCCAGAACTTCTCTGGTATAATGAAGATGAGGGGATCCAAAGGCTTAGAGAGACTGGGAAGTTAGGGTGGATTTATCATGGAAGAACTGCTTATCCATCACAGGAAGGTCCAGCGGACACAATTTTCACCAGAACTGTGAGGAATAAATTTGTGCCAGCAGCTCTATCATCCCTGAAGGACACTGTGGTCACTCTTCTTTGTAGGTCAGACATTCCTATGGGAAATGAACTTGGATCTCAAACACAATGGGGATGATTGGGTCCCAGGTTAGCAGGAGCCAAGTGGCAGCACTTAATTGCCAGACAAGTTGGGCATGACTACTGTGCTGGTTTGAATATATTATGTCCTCCAGAAAAAGCCATATTCTTTGATGCAATCTTGTGGGGCAGACGTTTTAGTGCTGATTAGATTGGAATCCTTTGAGTGTTTCCATGGAGATGTGACCCACCCAACTGTAGGTGATAACTCTGATGAGATAATTTCCATGGAGGTATGGCCCCGCCCATTTGGCATGGGCCTTGATTACTGGAGCACTATTATAAGCTCAGACAGAAGGAGCGGGCTTGCTACAGCCAAGAGGGACACTTTGAAGAATGCACAGAAACTGAGAATAGCTGCAGATGAGAGACGGCCGTTGAAAGCAGACCTGTGCTCCAGAGAAGTTAAGAGAGGACAAACACCCCAAGAGCAACTAAGAGTGACATTTTTGAGGAACTGCAGCCTAGAGAGGATCGTCCTGGGAGAAAGCCATTTTGAAACCAGAACTTGGAGCAGATACCAGCCACATGCCTTCCCAGCTAACAGAGGTTTTCCGGATGCCACTGGCCATCCTTCAGTGAAGGTACCCGATTGTTGATGTGTTACCTTGGACACTTTATAGCCTTAAGACTGTAACTGTGTAACCAAATAAACCCCCTTTTATAAAGGCCAATCTATTTCTGGTGTTTTGCATTCTGGAAGCAATAGCAAACTAGAACAGCTACCATAGGGAAGGCAGAATCAAAGCAGTAATCAGAATATCTGACTTGCAAAGACTTAGGGCACTAGCTAGTTGATTATGGGGTACCTAGAAGTAAAATAGATGGGCAGTCTACTAAATTCTTACTTCATTTGTATAACCAGATTTCTAGGTCAAGTGAGTAAGTCTAACTTGAATCACAAAACAGAGAATCATGGCCCCTCAATCAATTCCCAGACTGGAGAAAGTTTACAGACCCAGAGCTCCTTGAATGAAGGGAAGGCCAGGTCCCCTTGGGTAAGACCATGCTATATTGCCAAAAATTTATGCTGTTTTTCTCCAAATCCCAGTCTTCCTACAGCCTTTTACCAGTGTAACTTTGCATTGGGGAAAAGGAAATGATCAGACATTTTGGAGATTATTAGACATTGGCTCAGAAATGACATTAATTCTAATACCACATTCCTGGAGGCATTGCAGAGATTCCCACCACATCCCCATTCAACTCTCCCTTTTGGCCTGTGCAGAAAACAGGTGGATCTTGGAGAATGACAGTGGATTATCATAAACTTAACCACTTGGTGACTTCAATTACAACTGCTATTCCAGATGTGATATCATTGCTTGAACAAATCAACACATCTCCTGGTAGCTGGTGCAGCTATTGCTCTACCAATTGCTCTTTTTCTCAATACCTGCTAGTAAAGATGACCAGAACTGATCTGCTTTCAACTGGCAAGGCCAGCAATACACCTTCCCTGTCCTACTTCAGTGATACATCAACTCTCCAGCCCTATGTTATAATCCAGTCTGCAAGGACCTTGATCACCTTTCCCTTCCATAAAACATTGTACTGGTTAATTACATTGATGAAGTTATGCTGAAACTGGGCCTAGTGAGCAAGAAGTAGCAATTATCCTAGATCTATTAATAAGGCATCTGTGTGTCAGAGGGTGGGAAATAAATCCAACAAAAACTCAAGGGCCTTCTAGCTCATTGAAATTTCTAGGCATCCAGTGGTGTGGGTCACGTTGAAAGACCCCTTCTGAGGTGAAGGATAAGCTGTTGCATTTGGCACTGCTTACAACCAAAAAAGACGCACAATGCCTATTGGCCTCTTTGGATTTTGGAGGCACCATATTCCTATTTGGGTGTGCTACTCTGGCCCACTGACTGAGGGACCCAGAAAACTGCTAGTTGGGGGGACCAGAACAAGAGAAGGCTCTGCAACAGGTCCAGGCTGCTATGGAATCTGCTCTGCCACTTGGCCCATAGGATCCAGCAGATCCAATGGTGTTGGAAGTTTCAGTGGCAAATAGAGATGCTGTTTGGTGCATCTGGCAGGCCTCTACAGGAAAATAACAGTGCAGACCCTTAGGATTTTGGAGCAAAGCCCTGCCATCCTCTGCAGATAAGTACTCTTCTTTTGAGTAACAGCTTTTGGCCTGTTTACTGGGCCTTAATAGAGACTGAATGTTTAACTATGGGGCACCGAGTTATCAGGTCTCACCGAGACCTGAGCTGCCCATCATGAACTAGGTGTTGTCTGAGCTATCAAGCCACAGAGTTGGGCATGCACAGCAGCACTCCATTATCAAATGGAGGTGGTATTATATGACACTGGGCTCAATCAGGCCCTGAAGGTATAAGTAAGTCAGTCAAGGAAGTGGATCAAATATACATGGCCCTCATTCCTGCCACATTACCATCTCTTGCCCGGCCCACAGCTATGGCTTTTTGGGGTGTTCCCTATGATCAGCTGACTGAGGAAAAGAAAACTTGGGAAAGTTCTGTATGATATACAGGTACTGTCCAAAAGTGGAAAGCTGCAATACTATAGCTACTTTCTGGGACATCCCTGAAGGATAGTGGTGAAGGGAAATCTTCCTGGTGGAAAGACCTTCAAGCAGTTCATTTTTCTTGGAAGAAGAGACTGCTGGAGGTAGGTTTATATACTGAGTCATGGGTGGTGGCCAAGGGTTTGAGTGGATGATCAGGGACTTGGAAGGAACATGATTGGAAAATTAGTGACAAAGAGGTCTGGGGAAGAGGTATGTGGAATGGGCGATAATCATTTGTGTTGCACGTGAACACTCACTAGAGGACGACTTCAGCAAAGGAGGATTTTAATAATCAAGTGGATAAGTTGACATGATCAGCGTCTTTCCCCAGTCACTCCTGTCATTGCCCAATGGGCTCATGAACAAAGTGGTCATGGTGGTAGGGATGGAAGTTATGCATGGGCTCAGCAACATGGACTTCCACTCACCAAGGCCAACCAGGCCACAGCCACTGCCTAGTGCCCAATCTGCTAGCAGCAGAGACCCACACTCAGTCCCTGATATGGCACCATTCCCCGAGGTGATCAGCCTGCTACCTGGTGGCAGGTTGATTACATTTGGCCACTTACATCATGGAAGGGGCAGCATCTTATTCTTACTGTGATAGACATAAACTCTGGATATGAACTTGCCTTCTGGACATGCAATGCTCCTGCCAAAACTACCATCTATGGACTTACAGAATGCCTTATCCACTGTCATGGTATTTCACACAGCATTCTTCAGATCAAGGAACCCACTTCACAGCAAATAAGTACAGGAATGGGCACATGCTTATGGAATTTACTGGTCTTATCATATTTCCCATCATCCTGCAGTAGCTGCATTGATAGAATGGTATATTAGGCTTTTGAAGACTAAATGACAGCACTAACTGGGTGGCAATACCTTGTAGGGCTGAGACAATGTTCTCCAAGAGGCTGTATATGCTCCAACTCAATGTCCACTCTATGAGGCGATTTCACTCATGGCCAGGATTTATGGGTGCAGGAATCAAGGGGTGGAATGTGAGTGGCATCACTATTTTCCCTAGCTATCCAGTAGAAAATATTTTTCTTCCTGTCTCGTGACCTTAAACTCTTCTAGTCTACTGGCCTTGGTTCCAAAAGAGGAGTGCTTTCATCAGGAGACACAACGATGCCATTGAACTGGAAGTTAAGACTGCCACACTGTCATTTTGGGCTCCTCATGCTTCTGAATCAACAGGAAAAAAATGGAATTACTATACTGGCTAGGGTGACTGATCCTGATTATCAAGGGGAAATAGGACTGATGGTACATGATGGAGGTAAAGGAGAGTATGCCTGGAATACAGGAGATCTCTTAAGGCATCTCCCTGTGATTAAAGTAAATGGAAAATCCAACAACCCAATCCAGGCAGGGCTACTAATGCCCCTCACCAGGCAAAGAACTAAGACCAGTTGAGGTGCTTGGTGAGGGTAAAGGGAATATGGAATGGGTAGCGGAAGAAGATAGTTATACACATGAGCTACATACACATGACTTTTGTATAAACAAGGACTATAATAGTTATGAGTATTTCTTTCTTGTTTTGTTAGGAATATGTCTGTATATGTACTTAAAGCAATTGTCTTTTTTCTCCTCTTTTATACACTTATAAGTTATATTAACTTTATATAATAGTATTCAAGCTAAAGGATATCAGAGATAAGAATGAGTATCACAGAAGGGCTTGCATTTTCTTCTGGAAGGGTTAGTGTGTTTCCAGTGTACCCAGGACAACTGAATTATGTTAGGTGAAAGTATGACTATTATTTTTTTAATTTGGTTTGATGAGATGTGTATGGGTTCCAAGTTGTTTGGTCAAGCAAACATTGGCCTGATTGCTACTCTGAGGGTATTTTGAGGATTTAAATAGTCATTGATTGCCTTTATGGCTGATTACTTCTAAAATCAACAAAGGAAGTGGTCTTCAGCTATGAAGGAACTCTCATCCAATCAGTTGAAGGCCCTAAAGGAAGAACTGATGGTTTCAGCAGTCAGAAAGAAAAATTTCTATCTCTACTTCAGCCAGCAAGCTTCTCCTGGGGAATTCATCAAAACCTTTATGAGAATTCCCAATTTGCAGATTGCCTTATGGAATTCAGACTTGTCAATCCCCATGGTTGTGGGGCTAATTCCTATATATATTTAATAGTATTTTCGTACATATATATCTTGTTGCTTCTGTTTTTCTGGGGAACCCTGACTAATACAGGACCTGTACAGAACCTCGTCCTCTTACATGGTACTCTCTTAGTATAGGGGTTGGCTGAGGATGGGTTTCCATATTTTCACCATAGATCACTTCCCTATACTTCCCAACAGAAGAATAAGAGGCAATTTTCAACAGGTGTGTGTCTTTGAAAAAGAGTAAGTTTGTATAAGTTTGGGGAGGCATCAGTAAATTAATCTGATCCAAGGTAAAGTACACTAGAGATGTAATAGAAGAAATGGCAAATGATAAAAAAGGAGATGAAGTATCTTTTAAGTGATGAAATAATATTGAAATTTAATTTTCAAATATTAGTTTCTATTTTTACAGATTTCAAGTTTTTATTACAGAAAAGGGACAGCAGTCTCTTTAAAAGAAGGCATACCAGGTCAGAAGCTAAGGCAAGTGTAGAATAAACAACCTTATTCATTTTTAAATGACCTTTCTAGCAGTGCCTAGCTTTAAGATTGGATGAGGGGATGAGCAGCTGAAGGTGGGAGAGGGTGGGGAATCTCTGCCCAGAAAAGAACAGATTAGTCATTTGTGGATAACCTTTGTTCTCTCCTTTTTTTTTCTTTTATTTTTGCTTATGTAAACTATGAGAAAGAGGTAGACACAAGAAAATAAAGGGTGGTACCTTTTTACACAGGTGTATCACACCTGTCAAAACTCAGAGAATGTATACTTATGATTTGTATACTTAACTGAGTGTAAATTTTACCTCAGAAGAAAAAGAAACTGCAGAAAACACTGAACTCTATTTAATCATATGCATGTCCATAGTATTAATTTAGGGAAAAGTGTACTGTTGTCTGCAATTTACTTTGAAATGCCTTAAAGAAAATAAGGTGGATTGCTGGATGGATAGGAGATAGATATGAATAGATGTGTGATAAACATGAACGGTAAACATGAATGGTAAAATCAAGGTCATGGGTATACTGGTTTCACTGGAGAGTTCTTTCAACTTTTCTGAATATTTGAAAAATTCTCAAACAAAATATTGGAAAATTTTAGAAAAGTAGTATCCTTAATGCAAAGAAAACAAAGCAATTTCCTCTTTTAGGTAGACTCTAGGCAGCACTTAAAATCTTTAGCCACTAGGGCAGAGTTTCTCATACATAATGTGTTTAGGAATCACCAGGGTATTGGGGTAAAAGGCAGAATCTGATGCAATAGGTCTGGGGTGGGGCCTGAGATTCTGCATTTCTAACTAGCCCCAGATGATGTATTGCTGTTGATCTGCCCACTACACTTCGATTACAATAGCAGAGCAAGGAGGACCAGCTAAGCTAAGCCGAGTCTGCGGTTACCTGGGGGACCTGAAACAGAGACTGGACTTTGTATAAGTCCCAAAGGGTTTAGACGTAAAGAAAGGGTTCAAGGTGAGTTCAAAGACATATCCTGCTTAGGCTTAAAAAATTAGGTAGATGAATTAGTGGCTGGCAGAGTTGAAAATTCCTGTAAATAGACCATAACAAATGCAAGTATTTATATATTAAATCTTCTTCTTTATTATTTCATTGTTTAAATCATATTATTATGCTAATCTGAGTTAACTTTTTGTATATGGTTAATTTTTTTTAAACAAAATTCACATTTTATTTAGATTGAAATAAACTGTACAAAATTGATTTTCTTCACCAAAAATAATAGCAATATTTTCTGTATTATTCCTAGATAAACCACAAAACACTTATTTTTGTAGGCTTTCCAGGTTCTGCTGATAATCAAGATGAGGCAGTAGACATAGTCATGGAAATAGACAGAAGAAATCAGACAAATCAGCAGTCAGTATCCATGGCCTCTGATTCTATCTTGACCATGAAACAGAAATGTTCAACACATACCTGCTAAACAGCTTATGAAAGCATGGGCTCAATAAAGGAATGTAAACAGCAATAACCAGATGTAGAAAAAGGCATTCGAACTGTAACTTGTTCCTTTAGGTTCATTTGATAAAGACAAAATCTACGCTGAAATCCTTGCTTGGCGAGCTCAGTTTCTCTCACTCTCTGGTAATTCCCTTAACTGTCCAATATAAATTTTAACAACATACTTTAAAGTCTTTCTAGTTAAAGGTCAATAGTGAACCTCATTGTAACACTTTACAAAATGCATTCCTTCCTTCCATACCTCGTCAAAATTTATTTCTTCAAAGTACTGATAACTGGACTGGTAACTTGACAATTGGAGCCACAGTGATGATTAATGTCGTGTCTAAAATGACTTAACTAAAATAATTCCAGAGTGCCACTAATGGAGAGCACGCAGAAATGAAACGTGGCACTTTCAATGCTACCTTCTGCAAGAACAGACAGGTCTTCAAAGCATGAGAGTTCAAATGGGGGCCCTTTAAATAGGTAGATTATTAATAACAAATGTATTCAATGGGAGACCTATAGGCGAAGATAGTCAGTGATTAAGCAGCCTACATACACCTCACAGCTCTTCCTCCAAATATAAGAGAAAACCTATTTTAAAAGTCTCAAGTATTTTCAATGGTTTCTGAATTACCTGTGGGAAGCTCTGACTTAGTTGTATAGAGTTTGATATATGTGTCCACCATCAAATCCAGATCATGTTTTATATCAAAATTTATGTTAAGCAAAGCCAAGTTACTTGACCTTTGGTCTGTCAAAGTGTTCCTCAGGTAGGCTTTGAGACGCTTTCGTCCATTTTCATAGCGTTCATTCTCAACCTTCATCACAGGAAGAATGCATAAGACCCTCAACAAAGCATAAACATTAGGAAAAAACTTGATGTCAGGCAGATGGAGGGCTTCATAAATGGTGGATGGAAGCTCTATATCTTTCCCTCTGTGTTTCCACTTGATTCTCCAACAATGAAGCTCGGCTGAGAGTGTGTCAGGATTGGGTAAGTCACTTCTGTACATGTCAGCATGGTGTTCCTCCGACGTATTGAATTTGAGCTGTCCCATGACAGAGGGGACCAGAGATAAGCATTTAAGAGCTTTGAGGTGCTGTTCTGAGAATATATCTTTAAGTTCCTGAATAATGTGCTCCACTGTTGGAACACTTAGGGTTTCTTTATAGTAACTCTCAGAGGTTAACTGAGACTCCAGGTTACCTTGCTGAGCTCTGCGGAATTTGCCAGGGAGTTTCATGTGAATATCAAGTTTGGTTGCCAAATTTGTGGCTTCCTCAAACCAAAATTCATGATAAACTTCAATGTTTTCCATCACTTCATTTAGTGAATGTAGCACTGCAGTCAAGCTGCTGGCTGCAAAGAAGACATCAAAGATTTGCCCCTGGAGATTTTTCCCAAAGGCTCTTGTAAAAGATAGGACATTCTTAAGAACAACAATGGTAACAATGAAATCAAAATCTGTTACTGCACTACAGAGTACAAATGCTCGGCCAGCTATGCAGTTATTCCATCTAATATTTGTGTCACTATTTATACCATCTAAACATAAAACAAGTGCTTGCAGGAGTTCCACTAAAATTTCAAAAGCATCATGCCTTCCTGTCCATTGAGAATGGCAAATTTCCTTCAGTTCATTACCCCTTTCTTCATTACTCTGAAAAAGGACTGAAATTACATGGTCAAGTTCTAAAAGTAGTTGTGGTGATCGATGGAAAAAAGAAGAAACTTCCTCAATCGTTCCCAATGCAACAGATACTCCCGTAACAGGCACCGATTTTGCTAACCACATATTTAAGGCACAGGAAGAGCAGAGTGTATAGATAGCTTGGGGATATTTCTCTAGAAGTCTCGAAGCAACAACTTTCATCTTGGAAGAAAATCCACTGGACACAATGTAAGCCTGTCCACGACAGTACTCCATGTTTAGCCCCCACTTCTCAGTTATTGTAGTGTGAAATTTCACAGCCAAAATTTCTGCATCAGCTTCATAAGGCAGGAAGCCCACAAATTCCTCTCTCAGGTTATGTGATTCATCCACAAACCTCACCAACACTGGCAGGTGCTCTTCCCCTGCTATGTCCACCACATCATCAGTGACAATGGAAAAGAAGTGTGAGTCTCTCACTTCCCTGAGAGTTTCCTCCCGAATGCAGCTCTCACATATCTCTAGCATCTGTTTCTGCTGTGTTTTCGAACAGAACAACGTGTTAACTGCTGTTGTCTCAAAGCGCTTTCTCAGAACCTCTTCACCAGAATTTATTCGGCACTCCAGCAATGCTTGAAAGTTATCAGGCGTAAAGAGACCTTCTGGGAGTTCATCAGCCTCATGCCCATCCAAAGGTATGTTTTGTTTTCCCATAAGAATCAAAATTTCAAATAAAGATTTTAGGTATTCTTTTTTTTTTTTTTTTTATCTTCATTTTATTGAGATATATTCACATACCACGCAGTCATACAAAACAAATCGTACATTCGATTGTTCACAGTACCATTACATAGTTGTACATTCATCACCTAAATCAATCCCTGACACTATTTTTAAAAAGTAACTTGTATTTTTCTAGTTATGAAAATATCCATACTCTCAGAATTTGAAATATGAAAGGTATTTTTACCTTAAGTAACAACTGCTAATAGTTTGATATTCAATTATTTTATATGATTTTAAAAATAAAAATAGCAGATCATTTCAGTCATGGGAAATGATGAGGCATTGAAAGGTTTGGATCCCAGAGTGAGTCCTTAGCAAGATTTGATGTTTCTCACTCCCAGCCTACTATTGAACCTCACTGCCTCTTTATAGTATTGAGGCTCAATGAGGAAAAAAGAATTCGTTTTTGTTTTTTTTTTTTGCATTTGAACAAACAGAATATTGTCATTTGAGGATAGAGACATTTGTGATGAAACGTTAACTTACAATACTTTGGATTGAGTTTCATTCTTTCAATAAATATTTATTGAATATTGTCAGCTATGTACTAAGTTGCTGGGGATACAGCGATGCAGAAGCCAGTCTAAGTCCCTGTTCTTATGGTGTTCACATTCTAATGGAAGACAGACAATGAATGAACTAGCAGTCACTCATTTGTTTGGTCAGGCCAACAGGATAAAATCAGAAACATCCTTGAACTTTAGCAAATGCATACACCTGTGTAACCAAACCCCTATCAAGATTTGGAACATTATCACCACTCAACAAAGTTCCCTCATGAAATGCTCTCCCCCAGAATTTGGCATAACTGGCTCCTTTTTGTCATTCAGAGCTCAGCTTAAATGTCTATTCCTCAGAGAAGAGTTAACCATACTTTCCTTCTTCCCCAGAGGCAACTACTGTTCTGATTTGTTTCCCCCATAGCTTTACTTGTTCTAGAACTTCATGTAAAAAGACTCATGCAGTATATACTTTTTTGTATCTGGCTTCTTTGAAATTCAGCCTAGTAATTTGAGATTCATGCATGTTGCATATATCAGTAGCTCCTTCCTTTTATTGCTGAGTAGTCCATTGTATGGATGTACCACATAACCTGTTTCTGGCTGTTGTGTATGAATGAAGCTGCTATGAACATTCTTGTATAAGTGTTTTGTGGATAGATTTATTTTTTAATTTATCCAGCTTGGGACTCAGTGAGCTTCACCAAATCTCATCCCTTCATATCTTCTGTGCTGGTTTGAATGTATTATGTCCCCCAGAAAAAGCCATATTCTTTGATGCAGTCTTGTGGGGCAGACATATTAGTGGGGATTAAGTTGGAATGTTTGGATTAGGTTGTTTGCATGGAAATGCGCCCCACCCAACTGTAGGTGATAATGCTGATGAGATAATTTCCATGGAGGCGTGGCCCCACCCATTCAGGGTGGGCCTTGATCAGTGGAGCCATATAAATGATCTGGCAAACAGAAGGAACTCATTGCAGCTGTGAGTGACATTTTGAAGAGGAACTACAGCCAAGAGGGACACTTTGAAGAAAGCATAAGGAGCTGCAGATGAGAGACATTTTGAAGACGGCCATTGGAAGCAGACTTTTGCTCCAGAGAAGCTAAGAGAGGACAAATACCCCAAGTGCAACTAAGAGTGACGTTTTTGAGGAACTGCGGCCTAGAGAGGAACGTTCTGGGAGAAAGCCATTTTGAAACCAGAACTTGGAGCAGACGCCAGCCACGTGCCTTCCCAGCTAACACAGGTTTTCCGGACGCCACTGGCCATTTTCCAGTGAAGGTACCTGATTGCTGATGTGTTACCTTGGACACTTTATGGCCTTAAGACTGTAACTGTGTAACCAAATAAACCCCCTTTTATAAAAGCCAAAAAAAAAAAAAAAAAAAAAAGAATGGCAAACATTGATCTACGTTTATAAGCAATTCATATATTTTTAGTTAATAGGAATGATTATTTATATGTAAATAACTCTTACAATAAAACAACGACATTGCCTTTCCCAAAATTCTTTAAAAATGAGATAGGGAGTTACACTGGGAGGTGCAATCCTTCCCTTTCTGAGAAGCGGGGACTGGACCAGATAACTCAACTGTCCTTTTGGTTTTCTGTGACTTTATGGAGAGCAAGAACCAGGTCCGATTTATATTTGTATTACTGGTACTGGATGGTTAGATGGTTCTCAATAAAATATTTGCTGACTAAAGCATTTATTCATTTATTTACTCATTTGGTCAAATTGGAGGAGCTCTTATTATATAGAGATGCAGAAAAAAATTTTCCCAAACTCAAATATGGTCAGAGATTAAGTAGAGATTTAAAAATTTACTAAATTCTAAAATCACAATAGGATCTTCTAAGAAGAACTCAAGTCTAATTACCTCTGAAAACGGGCTTATCTAAGAACATGGAAGTTCTTACTGGAAGGCAAGAAAGAAGTGGTGAGACTAGACCCAGCAAGGAGAGGGCCATCTTCAGAAATCAATGCTAATGTTTCCCACAATTAAATACAGTCTGTTTAATTAACTTAATACTAACTGAGGCCTGCAGAGGCCATACCACTTTCAGAAGCAACCACAAAAACAAACTGCCCTTCTGAGGTTTTGACTTTTTCTCACAGAGCAGAAAGGAGGAGCGATTTCAGTCTGGAACACTAACCAAAACCCAGCCCAAGGACAAGTCGCACAGTGTCATCTCACAGATAGGAGTTCTTCCCAAAATGCAACTCTTCCCTTTTATTCATAGCTTTGAAGTATATCTTTTCCCTGAGGATGGACAAACAATCATGATTTATAATTAGAATCTTAGACTATGACACTGGAAGAGGCCTCAGAGATCACCCAGCTCAGTTGTCCTTTCTAGAGTTCAGGAAACTGAGGCATAGAGAGAGAAAGTGACTTGTCCACAGTTACACAGGCATAAAGTGCTGGAAATGGAATATGCATGTGTGCGCACACACACACACACACACACACACAGACTATTATGAATGTGATGATGTTTCGAGTGATCATATCACTAGGTTTGAGACCAACAAAGTTGGTTGTGACTAATTCTATAAAGAGAAAAGGAATTTCTCTACAAAACACGCTTATTATTATAAAGCCATTGTGTGTCTGTTTGGTTGGACAGGGTAGATTTCTCAAACTACTGCTGGTTGGTCTTGAATTCCTCTCTTCTACTATATAATTTCAAATTCCTTCCTAGACTACAGAGTTGGTCAGCTCCCTTATCCTTGTCTTCCAAGAACAGGAATCCTAATCCCAGACCCAAAGTGAAAACACATCCTGATGGCATCAGGGTTTTGCATCATCTCAGATACACAGTTTCTCCAACTTGACTAGATATAATATGACATAGTGTCTTTCCAACAAAGTAAAAAATGCTCTTGATCAATGCTATGGAATGAATGGATGAATGAGTGAAGGTATAAATGCATGTATGCATGAATGAATAAATGAGTGAATGAATGTGTCTATTTTCTGTTCTAGGCTTTCACCCAGGCAGCTGAAGAAAAATGATGAACTTATTTGTGCTTCCTGAACTTTGTTTGGCTGAAATAAAATGCTTTCCTGGTCTCAAAGGCTCAGGTGATATGGACTTGAAGTTTAAAGGCCTTGTCATGTAAGAAGAAAGGGAATTTACTTAGTTTCCCTTTGGTTCTGTCATGAAGGAAAGCCAGGTTGTAAGCTTCTTGAAGGTGGGACTCTATTTCTCTACTCCTATGCCTTCAAAATCTTCTGAATTGGGTTCTCTGCGTCCAGACCCATCACTTCTCCCTATCCTCCACCCTGTGGCTATTCACTCATCATTGGCAGCAGCAGCAGAAGGCTCCCAAAGGCAAAGGGCTGGGAAGGTGAGGGATTCATATTGGCACATCTGGATACATCTGGATATTTCAATCCCTTCAAAATTCAAATTCATCTTGGAAACATGGAAGAACAAAAACTCTATACAATTAAAATGAGTTTTCAGAGATTTGTGTATGCCTTTTAATTATTATCCTCACTTTCCAATCTTACAATTCCACATACAGCAGTAACTTATTAATATATGCTTTAAGTGGAGGGAGGTCCCTCAATTAGTTTTAAAAAATTAAAATTGTGGCAAGTTGCCAAGTGTTACCAAGTAATGCTTGTGATATCCAAATGCCTGAAATGTGTCCACTTAATAGGAAGTTGTTTTCATTCTAATGATTTATATTTTATTTATTTTCTTAGTAAATGTCCTTTTTCTCTCTTCTAACATAGGAGAACAGAAATATAAAACAAAAACACCTATATTATGATTTACAAGATGAAAGCTTCACCTCTATTTTTCCACTGCTATAATTATTACAAAGGCAAATTAAGATTTTTCTGTCATAAACTGACATTAATGTCACATTTGCCTTACACAGAGAACACTGACACTTTTATTTTCATTTTCACTGAAACTCTTGAATAAGAAAAATCTCATGGGAGTGTATATTTACATTTGAGACCGGCTGGAACAAACTGACTCCCTTAACTCACATTTTTAAAAACATTAAAAATAAACTGTTTCACTCTAAAGAATAATGCTTTCTGAATCTCTGAGAATTCAAGGAAAAATTTCCTCCTCCCATTTAGAGCCTTGAGATCCAATATGAGAAGGAAATGAGGGGTGGGTTATAAGTATGGGAGAGACCACCTTTAATGAAGGAGATTTTGGGGGAAAGGACTCGACATCAAGTCTGTTGACCCTTGAACTAACAGTAAGCCTCAAAGATCATTCTAGAACTACTGAGTAGAAAGGGGCCTTAGAGCTTGCTCCCCTGGGCCAACTGGTAGATTTTACAGATTAAGCAACAACACGGGGAGGTGAAGTGACTCATCTAAAGTAAAGCCACAAGAAGGATCCAAGTTTCCTAACTTCAGGTTGCTTCCACCTTCCACCAAGCTGTCTATGGTGGTTCTAGTCCCACATCTGGTAGGGAGGGCACCAAGACTCCCCTTAGAAACAATGCTCTATTGCTGGCTGGATGGCTATATAACAAAAAGTTCTCAATACAGGAGTCTTTTAGGATAAGAACAGTTAAAGAAAGCAAAGGGATAACTGTCTCTTAGCAATATTATCACCACATGGCCTCACTTATTTAATACTGATTCAATCATTGTCTCAGAATCTGCATTGGCCAAAAAGTCTGGAAAACTTCTTCTAAAAACGAAGACTTTAGAACGAAACTTTTTGAATCAAAAAGCCAGTATATCTGTGGATGAATGAAGCATTTATAAGAAAAACTAAAACTATAAGAAAAATTATGGCTGATACACAACACAAGATATGGCTGTCGATCATCAAAATGTGTGTGTTTCAAATTCAGTGGCATCTTGTCTTCTGCTTGATTTATTCATTCAACAGGCACATTTGAGCAACTAATATATATGCATTTTAGGGTCATACATGTATGAGGGAGTGAAAGACATAAAGACCAAGTAAGAGGGCATGTTCTGTGCATGCATCTGTAATGCAAGGGAAGTGTGCGTGATAAAGGAGAGAGGAGAGGGGAAGAAGGGCGAAGGAAGAGGAGAAGAAAGACAGTGAGGAGGAGCTGGGCTTGGAGGAGTAAGTATGAATTTGATGGTGGGGTGGGATGGGGAAGCTAGTTTAGGGATGAAAGGACATTTGTATAGATGGATCCAAGAGAAGATGTAGGGGGAAAGGTGCATAGTCAGGTACAGGTGGGCAGACCACACTGAGTAGTGTCTATAGGTAACTTTGGTGATGGGAGAATGAGGCTGGAAGGACAGGTGACTTGGACCAGAGCCTAGAGGGCCCCGAATGCTAGACTCAAGGTGTGAGCCTGCTGAGATAGGCCATGGGAAGTCATTGACTACTAATGAGCAAGGAATCACACAATTCAGGGGATGTGTGCAGGAGAAAGGACGAACTAAAGGCAGGAATAGTAATTAGGAAGTTGTTGCACTAGTCCAGCTAATTATTCCAGAAATATTTCCACAACTAGGAAGGTGGCAGTGGAAAGGAAAGAATTCATTTGATAGCTAAGTGATCTTTAAGTATGTCTGATTGACAGAGAAGTGGAATAATCTCCCTCCATTACTTAGAGCCACTCTAAACCTAGTAAGCATCGTCTGTTGTCATTTGAGAACACAAAGTACTTCAAGAGGTATAATTTAACTCTCACAGTGGCTATGGAAGGGGGTCTTTAGGTCTTACAGAACTCCATATCCATCTCAAAAGCATACCTTTCCCATCAGAAGAGAAAACACAAGTGACAACTGTGTCTTAACTTATCCTCACTAGGAACTATCTACTGGGAAAACTGTGCAACATGAGAGATGATAAAGGTCAAATTAGAAAGTTATCACGTAAAACATTTTACACTGCATTTAGGCAGAATGATTTATGCTGTGTCAAGCCCTTTCCCACTTATTTTCTCATTTTCCCCAAGCAACCCTTGAGGTATTCAGGGTAGGAATCACTGGTCCCATTTTACAGAAGAGCGTTGGATGCTTTCCCATGGGCACAGAGAGTGTTCTCAGGGCCATATCCAACCCCAGTTATAGAACTCTTATCCCTACACCCCGCAACCCCAGGCCACAGTTAACATGGTCACAGTAGAAGGCGAGTGGTCTGACGGTTATGGGATTTAAAACAGACATTTGTTGGATGAGATATGGGTGCTGTGAAACCCAGCCAGGGTAGGGGATAATGGCTGCCCAGAAAATGTCCTCCACAGAATGAAACAATCTAGAGCCCAGCTGGGAATTCCATTACTGCTTTGGGTTTAGGAATTGTTTATTTTTATTTTTTGGCTCAAATTTTTCATTCCTGTCCCTGTCTCTTCTTGATTCCCCTCCTTTTCTCTCTGTTTCTTCTCCTGGCAGCCATAGCCATACCCTGCATCTAACAGCACTATCTAAAAATACATCTCACCATAAGAGGCTTAGTCTCCTGCAGGTGGCACAATTTAAAACTGATACCTAAGAAATCTATCATATCATGATCAGTTTTTGATTCATTTACTCTACATATTAAAGACCCAGAAATGAAATAACCACAGCTCATAGGAAAAAAAAAATAATGCACACTGAATTAGACTCTTTCAAGTGGCATTTTCATGCCTCTTTTTTTCCCCCCTGTGGTGGGCTTATAAAATCAGACATAATTGTCTGCACATGTTTGGTTACACTATTCCAGAAATGATTCCCAGCCCACCAGATGACATCAGAGGGGTTTCACTGCTGCCCCCCCAGAGTCTGAGAGCTGCTCTCTTCTGTGCTACCCAATTAAGAAGGAAAGATGCCAAATAGCAGAACTGTCAGCCCAATTTCCCACCCAGTCATAAGGATTTTCTTCAGTTCCCTTTTTGAGTGTGCCCACATCGTGTCCCTGTACTCTGAATTTTCCTCATGTTCCTCTCTTTCATGTGTGAACAGAGCAAAGCTTTTGCTGGAAAAAAAAATCAATCTTATACCTCCAAAAGATCCAGGAAATGCATATGTGCTTGGACATGCATGGGCACACAAACACAGTGTAGTTTCATTCTTTTGGCATCCATTTTTGAGAATGTACTTCCCTACCAAAGTATCTCACATTTCTCTAAGCAAGCTTCTGTTGAATCAGCCACGAATATAGCAATAATAATGAGCAGCATTAGCAAAAGCACAAGATGGGAAGGATTCCTCTCCTTTGGAAATCCTTCCCGGAAAATGACATGATTTCCCAGAGTATCTTTAACAGGTTTAGCTCTGACCTCCCTGTTTCCCTCCCAGAGGGGAATTTGTCTGAAGAACGTACAAAATAAAGAACTCCTGATTGGAAGGAACCTTAAAAAATCATCAAGACCCATTACCACCTGCTGCCTGACTCCCTTCTCCAATATCCTTACCAAGCTCCTAGCTAAACCACACTTGAATTCCACAGATGGGGAATTCTTGAATTCCAGAGGCAGCCAATCCCTTTTTTGGACAACACTGACTGTGAGAAAGACCTATTTAATGTTGAACTGAAATCAGTTGCTCTGAATCGTCTACTCAGTAATCCTATCCTACCCGCTTTAGATCCTTCACCATGAATCTTCCTTCTCACAGATGACAGCCTGTCTAAAACTAGTACGTACCACCCAAATCTTCTCTTTTATGGACTAAGAATTCCTAATTCTTTCAACCATTCCTCATATGACAGAGTAGTGGGTCTTCTCTCAATGCCTTCCTGTATGACCATGACCATGTATGATTCAACCAAGGCAGAGTTGAAGGGGCCTCCACCTCCTTCACTGCAGAGACGATCCCTCAGTCTGGATAGCTAGGATTGCATTTATAAATCCTATCCACCTTCCCTTCCTTCCTTCCCCAGTTTACTTTAACCAAAACAAGAGAAACAACAATAAAATAGCACCAGAACTTCTATAGTTCTGAGCCAATGATTCTGCTGGAGCCTCTGGTGACCTCTAAAAGCCCCAAATCACCCCCAAATTGAGAGAACAGCCTCCTTTTCCAATATGCCCTCTTGTCCCAGCTTGCTGTCACCGCTGCTGAGATAGCAGACGATTGATCTGAGAAATCAAGTTGGATTGCTGTCCCAAATCTACACTCGGTTCTCCTTGTGTCTGTCTGATCGATTTCACTCCGTGCAACATAGCTTGTCGCTATGAATTTTCATGCTAGTCAGGAGCTGCGAGCGCACCCAAGAACAAGTAGAAGATGGTCTGCACCCCTCCCCATCCCTTCAACAAACCCAGCCTCTGCGTTCATTTCTTTTTTACTTTTTTTTTTTTGTCGTCCACAGATTGGAGAAAGGTTTTTTGTTTGTTTGTTTGTTTTTCAGACCACAGACCTGGATGCAATGGATTTTGGCCACCGGTTTCTCTCCCCAGGTTCCCGGGCCCAGCTTGTGGTGATATTTCCTTCCACTGTGGTACTAGGTGTCACCTGTTCAGCAGCTCCTCTCAGCTGAACGCATGTGACCGCAGGTGCCATGCAAACACTGATTGCGTCTGACAGCCCTACACGCCAGCTGCCTGCATGCAGCCTGCCCAATCGCCACTTTTTCTGTGGGTAGAATGCTGCCGACGGCGTGACCGATACAGAAACAAGAAACTAGGTGACCAGAAAGCTTAGGCAAGTCCTACTAAGTGGCATTCTGAGCCCTATGGCTTTGAAATAATTGGTAGTGATAGAATAAAAAAAACAAAAACAAAGGGAAGGGGGCCTTGTTTTCTTACACTGATGCCCTGTGGACTGTACATCTGACTGGCTGCGAGTCCGTCACTGTATCCTCCTGTCTGGCTGATAACATGGCGAAGGGTATCCACCTAAACAGATGAACAACAGAGAAGAAATTAGTCAGGGATATGCAGGGAAAGGGAGGCAGATCATCACCGCACAGGATACCGTTTGGGCATGGCAAAATGTAATCATTTTGGAGATGCTCTTCCTGGGGAAGGGGTCAGGAGGAGGAGGCTGGGCCCCTTCTATCTGCCAAATCCAGTGTCCGTTCTGAGTTCAGTAAGCAAGATGGTGAAATGGTAAAAGGAAGCTGGGATTCCTAACAATGAACCCAATTCAACAGTGGTACATGGGATGGCAGGGATTGGGGTGAATAAAAGGTTAGAGGGGAGAACGAGAAGGAATTTTCCCTTCTCCCCATTTTCCCTCCCTATGGATCATCCTAAGTAGCATCTCCTTTGCTGGGTATCCTATAAAAGCCCAGGTTCTGTCTAGAGAAGGCTTGGGCAGCCGTCTCACAGAGATAGTGACAGGTGACTGAAGACCCTGGTTTTTTGAGGACTTCAATAATGGCCAGTTGTATAGCCACTTGACTAAAGTTGAACCATGTCACCTCAAACTTGTTTCCAGGTAATGTTTCCTGAGCAAGGGGCTGAATCACTGACCAGTTGGTCTATTCCAGGCAGGTAATGCCTCCAGTTCCACCTGCAGGGTGGGAAAGTAGATTGACATGGCTCTGAAATTTCCAAACATCCTGATAGCACATACTACTTTACCCTTCACTTCGCGCTTTCATGCTGAGACAGTAGGATGGCTTCCTGAGGTGGTGATGGGGACAGGCTTACTGAGGAGCACTGAGGTTTTACACATGTCTTGACGTTTGCTTCCCAACATGGACTTATACTCATCACCAGAAACCCAAGTCCTTTGGCCGCAGGATGACTGAGAAGATGAGTTTAGACAACCTGGCTGAGTGTTTGCAAAGCTTAAAAGGAAAACATGACTTTCTAATTAATTTGCCTACTCATTAAGTGTTTCCTTATTTGGCCAATATTGAGTGTGGGAAACCAACAAACGAGGGGGAGACCTGGAAAGTGAGACAATGGGCTGAACTCCTCCTTCCTTTTCCTTTAGTGAACAAAGAACACATGGTTCCACTTGCCTGACATGCCTTGGTCACCTTGCCCTGTCCTTGCTGCTCCTCTCCTGCCTTCCTAGTTTGACTGACAAGCCAGAGCCAAATGCATTCACGAAGTGTGGACGAGATTCCCCACAACAATGGTTGTCTTTGTTTTGGTTTCCTTTTGGTTCTTTGTAAGGTTTTGTCTCAGTTATTCTCTCTCTCTCTCTGGACAGGAACAGAAAATGCCAGTACGACCGAGGCTCTTGGACTCTAATGCATTCACCTGGCAGTACATTGGCTGGGTCCCTATCTGTGATTGCACGTTGGCTCCAACCTGGGCCCCTTGGTGAGAATCCCCATTGAGTGACTGCACGCTCATGAACAAATCTCCAGAGTTTGACATGTTAAAAGAACTGGAAGAACCTGGAAAGGAAAGAGTGAGGCACCTGAATCAAAGAAAGGAAAAGGCTCAACCCCCGCAACTAACAGCCAAGAGGAAGGATGACATGCAAAGCAATCCCCCCAAATAAAAATGAAAATGAAAACAACATCAACAGAGTCTGGTTAGTAGCATGGAGAACAGAGCAAGCAATAGGATGCATATTGTTCCTGTTATGTGAAGCCACCCTTCACTACAAGTTGTCAGCAGGATCGCTTTCCCTTAGCATCTTCAAGCTGAGAAAGGGAAGATTTATTCATCTTAACTTAGGCTATTTGGATTGGAGACTGTTTTCAGGTCCAGGATCTCTCTTCCTGGCCTCTGAAATTCTAGGGTTGGTCAGGGGACCACAGACGGGAGAAATACAGGCTGGTCAGTGATGCTTTCCTGCCCCTACTATGGAGCACGTGAAGTATTCTGCTGGACTCCAACTATGCCACTGCCAAACCCATCTACTCTAACATGGAAGCAGCACATGGATGGGGAGTGCATGAAAGCATTGCCACGCTTTAGGGCTGGTCCTGTGATATGAGTCCACTGGCATTCCTGACTTCTAGAAAGAAGCTGGGGTTCCCTGCTGGGTGGCAAACATCCCAGGAGAGCCTTGATGACTAAAAATAGGTGAGGGTCTTCTACCCTTCCTTGCCACCTGTCATTATGGGGGAAGATGAAATGGAAGCGTGGGCCAGGGATTCTGAAGCATGCATGAAATATCAAATAATATAATTAGTAATAATAATAATAAAGCAGACCTCAAGAAGGGCAGTTAACCATCTGCTTTCGCCTCCCAGAGATGGAGCCACAGCTTGCCTTTAGGTCCATCCTGGCCACCACCCCCTGGTTCCACTGTGTTAAACCTAGCCTGCCCTCAACCTAAACACATGGATGGTAAAGCTCAGTATTATTCTGAAGTCATCGTGCAGTTCAGCGCATTAGGAAAGAAAGCTCAACGTGCAAGGTTTGGTTAAAATATGACGTTAGCCTGGAAAAGGAGAGACCTTAGGGACCCAGGTCAGTTCCACTCTATTGTTTCCAACCCTATATTGCTTAAATTGCTCTCTTGCCCTCTCATTCTGACAGCCATCACCTGTGTGGAATCGCCCAACAGTGATTCATGGCTCAGCTTTGACACTTTCTTTTCTCCCAAGATGGGGATTTGAGCTCTCCTGAGAGAGTGGCCCTGGCCGGTATGAAGAGCCACAGCTAAGCAGAAGAAATGATTTTTCCCCCACAGAAGAACCACTTAACTAGCAACAAACTCTAAACTCTGCCACTTTTATCTATGCTTACCTATCCATAGGATCCTCCTACTTCAAAGGTAAGAGTCATTTTGGTGAACCAAATGATAAACTTGGAGACTGGGTAAGAAATATCTCCAATTTTTACTTTGCTCTTTTGGGATGTTCATCCATTTGCAAAGAATTAACTAACAATTTTGCTACATAGACCCCACCTTCACTCTAACTCCCTTCTCCTTTTCTAGGAAAAAGGAAATGCTTTCATTGGGAGGTATGGGAGATTCAAGTATCAACCAGAGAACAGTGACATCTCCCGCTGCTCTGCAATATATCCTTTCTCTTCTGGCACAACTCTATGTTTAGCTTTTCTGAAAGAAATTAGAAAAGTTGGGTCTTGGCAAAATAGGCTCAAGATCTGACCAGGTGCGGTTTACACCCAGTAAGTGCAGTGAATGCTTTGGCCTGTAACTTCCTTCCATTAATGTGGTACAAATGTTTCAACTATCCTCCCCCACATATGTGTGAAGCAGTGTGTAGTACCTATTACATTCTCATATTAGGATATATAATGCCCAGGCCTCTTTGCACTAGTTACATCAAACCTTTTTTTAATCACAGGGATATAACCTAAATAAAAGCCATTTTGTCCTAAGTGTTATGATGCATGGTCATGTTTAGATGTCATCAGGACCAAGAATAGTCAGCAGCAAGAACCCAAATTATAATTGTTTACACATCATCAGTCTTTTTTTCTTCTGAGAGTGCTCAGTTTGAAGCCCAGGTATTTTATTTCTCTCCCAATCAAATACCATGCAATAAACACACAAGCTATATGCTTGGCTGATGGCTTATTGGAAATTAGCACACAAACTGTGAAATGGGAAAAAATCCCAAAGGGCTACAGTGATTCCAAGTAACACGGTGTCCATGAAATCATGAAGGCATGGAATATGCCATTTTCAAGATATATACTGCAATTGACATAGATGATTTTAAAAATATATGGGCATAGATAAATTGTAAATATGTCTGGCTGCTTAATGTACACAGGGATAAATATGTGCATATAAATATACTTCATGTACAAATGCATTTGTATCAGAGCAGTAATTACAGGAATAGTCCCTTGTGCTCTTGGCTGTGCTGTTTCAGCATTTTATCGTCTCTGTATGCCCGTGTACAGCACCACCACGGCTTCTGACTCTCTGATAAGCATCTAGAGGCAGTGATTGCTGTGAGGGAAGAGACTAGGGTGCCACTAATACCACAAGAAAGCAGACAGATGGCCACACAGAAATCTAAATAATGAGGGGAGGGCACTCTTCATCCAGCACTGGAAGTTGGAAAGAACTGATCGCAGAATGGATAATCTCTTGGGAAGTACATATTTCATTGTCAAAAGGTGAATGGGCTCCCTTGGAGGTGCTATGGAATTCTCAAATTGCTGAAAAAGAATTAACTGGCTTGATGAGAAGGTCATTCAGAAACCCTACCTGCAGGTTGTTGTAAAGTAATAAGCAATTACCAGAAGCACATCTTAAGATGTGCTTGTCAGTTAAAAGATTCTGAATTTGGCTTGGGAAGCAAGGCAAGTGGCTCATTTAAGCTGCCACCCAGTCAGGGCAGGTACAGAACTGAATCTTCACTCAACTAGACAGAAAGGAAACAATGCATCACCTATGGATTCTAATGCATTTGGAACATGATAATGTGGAGATGTGTTAACTTCCATTAAACACTTTCCCAAAGACTACATTTCCACACTAGAGAGTCTTCAGAACACTCAAATTTGTGTAGGAAAGGAAAAGACAATTGACTTTAAAAATCAAAGATAGAATACCAATGATAAAATCTAAACCTAGAACAGGGTTTTTCAACCTTTTGACATTTTGGGCCAGATAATTCTTCACTGTGGGAGAATGTCCAGTGCATTGCAGGATGTTAAGCAACATCCCTGGCCTCTGTTTGGTAGCACACCCTTCCCCCGAATTGACACAACCAGAGATGTCTCCAGGCATTGCCAGATGTCCCCTAGGAGGCCAAACTGCCCCCACTTGAGAGCCACGGACCTAGAACAAGGATGGCTTTACTTTTTCCTCCCAAGGAACTCAGAGTGTTTAAAAGTATAAGATCTTTATTTCTCACAGCATTTTAATGAAGTAGCTGCATGGCAAATACTGCCTTAATTTTTCTCTTTTAGAAATTGAGGATCCAAATAAATAAGGTGATCAGCTCATCAGCTTAGATTCCCATACCATTTGGAGGTACAAATGATAGAGCCACTTTACAAGGTGTAAGTAATTGTCTCATGCTAGCTTTCCCATTTTCCATGATTCTTCCCTTCCGAATTACCAAAATTATTGTTACTTTATACTAAGGGCAAAGTAGAAGGGTGAAGTGTTGTCTGGTTCAATGCGTGCATGTCAAGGTTCTAGAGTTCCAATCCCAGGAGGCTGTGGTTCCATTTTCCACTTAGAAATAAAGGCAAGAAACAGAGGACAAAAGAACATGAGCGGAAACACTGATAGAATAAATTCTTCCACTTGATTTAAAAAAATAAAATTAATTTTTTTTCTGAGGATTTACTAGAGTGCCAGTCAATTTCTCTGGATGCTTTGCCTCATCTCTAGCTGTATGTACTATATAGATACTTCTCCTAAGAAGTTCAATATGATCACTTTCCACCAACCCAGAAAAAGACCAAACCTCCTATTAGCGGTGTAATAAGAATATGTACAAGGGCTTGCCATTGGCAAAACAGTGCTGGAAGGAGAACTTCCACGGCTGAGCTCACTGTTGTCCTTGACACATGCACAGTTAAGAAAAATAATTAAAATCTGGGTGTTCTGAGCCTCAGTAAGCCTGGGATCACCTAGCTAGTCACAGAACGCAATATAATATCAATGCTGACATGATGCTATAACAAACGTCTGCAATTCACAAACCAATTTCTTTATTCTTAGATGTCAATATGTTCTCCAGAAGATAAACCAAGCTTCCGGAAAGGGTCCCCTTTTTCTGAGGTCTTAATTCTTGCTCTTAATAATCTCATCAAGAGATAGAAAACTGAGAATGTGTCACTCCCAGTTACTCCAAAAAATTTTTGGCGTCAGGGTTACAACTATTACTTCAGTTGGTCTCCAGTTTTGTTTTCTTCTTTCAAAACTTAATATTCCTGCCTTCTTTGTATTCTTCCTCTTTTGCTCCCTCCATTTTGCCCAACTCTGCTAGTATAAAAAATGAAGCATGATAAGTGTCTCTGAATGATTGCTAATCCCCCACAGGGCCTGTTCCTAAGTGATTTTTTTAAATTATGCTTGAGGTAGTAAGAGACAAGGCATGTATCAACAAATAGGAATGTTTAGAAGTGGCCTAAATAAAAGTACTATAGTACTGCACTTCACACAAAAACCTCTAGAGGGAGGAAGATTTATTTACAAGGTATCTTCCTTGCAGTAGAAATTGAGTATTTATATGTTATAAAACTTGGGAAAACTCCTGTTTCGGTACTGAGGATACAAAAAGCTGCCAAGTCTCAGAACTCGGGACTTCAAACTCAACCCAAATATATTTTCACATATGAACCTCTTATTTAAAACTTCCTATCTATTTCAATTACCAAATACCCTTTGAAATGAATAAAGAGCCAGAACCCAACATAATAAATACCCTTTGTGAAAAATTGGAACATTTTTAAGCTCTCACTTTATCTGTGCAATGATTTGGGTTGTGTTAAGAGCAAAAGAAAATACCGAAAAGCTTACTTACAACTTTTCCTGTAAAGATGTTTCTCTTTGAAATTCCATGCTATTGCACATACACAATAGGATTTTCTTTTGATTCTACTTTAGAGAAAGCTCTACAAAGGAGTTCCTCTGCATATTATTTCCAACAATTTAGACACAACTGGCAGGCTTAGCTCAAATTTTCCATAATAATTTACTTTGTGCTCAGAATAGTCAAAATGAAGTTTAAGCCCCCAGAAAAATTCCTTAGAAAACCGTAATCATAGACTGACATTCCATAGAGCCAATATGATTCTTAAACACAGAGTTTGGGGTTAAAATGCTTACTTTTCTCTTTTTAAGTGCTTTAGGAAAGAATAAAGAGTTATGGACATAGTAATGAAGGGAGTCCACAGGGCCCTTCTAAGGACTAGTCATAAATCATCTTAAGCCATCTGTGATGCAGATATATCAGGGACAGGAAAAAGTCATTTTGATATCTGTTTTGCATTATGACAACCTTTGCAGGAGCGTTGAGTGTGTTTTTGCTAATGTTGACAGAATTGTACTCCTTCCAGAGAGACAGGTGAAAATGTCTGCCTAGTAGTACAATTCAACTAGTGTTGCTGGGTCTGAAATGCTTAATAATTGACCAGATGGGGAAGAAGGAAACTCTAGCTATTGGACCTGGTATAGCCTTGATCCTTTGTCATTACACCATGATGGGAAAAGAAGGACATATGCAAAAAGCCACAAAAAGCTAATATGCTTCTCATGGTAATCCAACCTGCAGTGTTGGGAAAAATAAAGCTGGACTGAATTCTGCTTTGTCTTACCATATCCATGTTTACAAAGCCCAGGCCACACTTCACGCCTGATTCCATTTAAACAACAGAAGGCCATGCTGGTATGGCCAATGACTTGGAGAACCTTATGATAACAAATCAGTGCATCCAGAAGCTCACAGAAGATGTTAGTGTGTGGAACCCTACATGTCTCCAATAAAAAGCCACCATAAGGCAGAGGGAAAACTGATTTTTGCAGACAAACAAGCTTTGGGGTTAAAGACACCCCAAAGGCAAACCCCAAAATATATTACATTAGTCTAAACTCTGAAATTAATGATATAATGCGTATTTACTAAAATAAAACCTGGAATATAGCACATGACTGATATAACATGAACACTGAATCTAAATAATTTGAATCAATGGCAATTTTCTTTGTAGTTTACATAAAGAAAACCAATAAAACAAAAGAGTAAAGAACAATGACTATAAATATAAATGGAAACATATATATGTAATTATAGCCTGGCTTTGCAGACCAAAATATTCCAATGAAATGTTCTCTAGAAGAGTGAAAACCCTACATAGAATATATCCTAGTAGGCAACCCAGAAAGTATGTGATGGGAACAGCAAAACAGATAAGAATAAGAATAAAAACTTCATATAAAATAGACCAAATAATAGAACCCTAAAGACTATCCCTATGTTAGATCTTGCTTATTTATTAGCATCTCTTGAAAAGAGAATTTAGAGGTTCCCTCATCAAAACCAACCAATTTGTCTCTGTATCAATTTGAACAGGACATATTAGAGCAAACCTCCAGACAATCCCAATTTGTAAACAGTATTAATACATTGCTCTTTGGAAATAAAAAGAAAAACCCAAAATGGTATCAATAACAACAACAAAAGATCAATAATCAAATACATAAATCAACCAATTAAAATCCTAAAGAATTAAAAGGAAACCCAATGTAGGAAAAGCAAGTATAAATATGAAGAACAATTCCCCCAAATCAAAGAAGAGAAAACTAACCAGCTGAGTTGGGAGTTGAGGGTGAGTTAGCTTGGCTTCCATGGGCTGACACATTGGTAGCAGTGACAGCCGTTTTGGCAGCATAAATATTGGCTTCCTCTTGAAATTTACCTATGTTCTTCTTGTACCGGATTCGCTTATTTCCAAACCAGTTTGATACCTACAGCAGTTTAAGAGAAGATGAGAAAGTTAATATTTCACCCTTCACAAACTTGCCAGAAGAAAAGGAAGGGCTTAGGAGAAGGTTGAAGAGGAAGGCTAATTGGTTTTATCCTATTTATGATTCTGCAACAACCAAGAAAAGGCTCGAGTTAAGAACTTTGAGAGCAGCCAACTATATAAAATGACTTTCTCTTGCTTAATATAACTAAATTTAGTAAAGCCATTGTGATAAAAATTTTCCAGTAGAGCAGCTGCTCATTTAAACTAGGACCCTTTTAGTTTACGGGGAGTATTTTAAATTTGCTTACCTCTTAAGTATACAATACTAAAATAAACATAATTTATTTTAGGAGAAATGCCTGTTCCTTATCAATGCCAAAGCTGACTTTGGGCAAGTAAAATATATAGACTTTAAACTTCCATATGAACCTATGCTGACATATTGGTGTTTCCATACAATGCATTAATTTTAGATTTTTAGGAGTTAAATATTCTAATTATGGACTTAGATTCTTAGTTGCATTGTACTATAGATCTTAGAGTCAACATAATTCAATCCAACAAATTTTACTAAGTACCTTCTGCAAAGCTTGGTGTTACATACATAAGGAAAAATTGAAGCACACAACTAATTATTCCTTTGAATTCCAGACTTTAATTGTTAAAGCCAATAAACAAAATAAACCTAATTTACTTTCATTTGTTACTTTATTTCCTTCATGTTGCTCACAGCAGCTGCCCTGGCTTGATTCTATGTCCCTGCTCCCTTTACACCAAGACCTCTGCCAGATACAAGTGGAGATGCAGTTAAATTCAAGTTTTTCCTCCGTAATTCCTGCCTTAGGGAGGAAAGTTTTATATCCCATATTCCAGATGTGACTCCAAACTAAAATGCTGTGGTTTTTATATAATTACAAAACTATGAATTTGGTGAGGGAAGGAGAAGCTGGTAACACGCGTACCACAGCTTACACACAATTTATATTTACCCTTCCCCCCACCCAAAAAAAAGGCAGAAAGAGAAAATTCTTGCTAAACTACACCTATTTGTAAATGTTTTAGTAAAGCTAAAACATCCTATCAGGCTAGCCCTCAATGGCCGACGCGGCTTACAATACATTGAAACGCCACACCTTGGCTCTTAAAAACAAATTAAACTGCATCATTGTAACATTAGTAAACGAGCGAAAAAATAAAATTTAACAAGAAAATGCTTTATTCCTTGTAAACGTTAGTGCCTAAAGTAAAACAGTTAAGGTGACTCCTAGGTCCATTTAAGGACCAATGCATTTCTAATTTCACTTCAAAACTCACGTTTCTCTTGATAGAACTTTCACTACTCATATGAATCAATCATAATTATGGTTGCTTTTAAACTTATAAATGGAATAGGGAGAGGAAAAAGGCAGGGAGATTTTTCCGAGGTAGCTGGATGAGCTGGAAGAAAGAGGGAAAAGATGAAAGCAGTTTGGAGGGACTTTCACGGAAATGCCCGAGGTCTAATTAAATGAGCTACATGTGAGAAAAATGAGAAGGAAGGGGGTGGAGAGAGGCAAGCTGTAGGAATGATTCTCTTCTACATAGGAATAGAACCGAGTTGCACAGGGAGGACATGAGGTCAGTTCGGGCATTTCCTGCATTGTCCACTAGGTGATATTACAGGCCCTGGACAATCAGTGCTTTCACTCATTTACTCACTGTTCAACAGTCATGTGCTCAGGGCCTTCTATGTGCTAGGCACTGGGGACACACAGATGACAGATACAGTCTGAGACAGGTAATACAGGAGGAATAATGGCCTTTGTGGGGAGAGTTTGATTCACATTCTGAACATAGAGTTTGAAGGGCCTGTGGGCATAGCCATGGTGAAGTCCAATAGGTGGTAAAATTTATGAGTTTGGTGTTCAGGGAGAGAAGTTTCATCTGGATATCCAAATAGAGGTATAGCTGCAGCTGTGAGAGTGGAAGAACTCACTCAACGTGTGCAGAACAGTCCTTTTCAAGGTTGTATGTGCAGGGAGAACTTGTTAAAATACAGATTTCTGGAATCCACTCCCAGAGATTCTGATCAAGGACTGGGTTGAGGCCCAAGAACTTACATTTTCATTTCTAATACGCTCTTAGGTGATGTGGCTGTTGCAATCGGTGAATCACACTTTAAGTTGCATAGAGGAAGAGTTTGTTAGGGATGGATTCTTCAGAAGAGGATGGTCAATAGATGGATTTCAGAAGGATTTTTGCATAGGAGCATATTCTTGCATTAGACCAAGGGAGGAATCAATAGCTTTTAAGATAATTTTTAAAAGAATCTGTGACTCAAAAAAGAATGAACAGGAGGCGGGGCAAGATGGCGGAGCGGTGAGGAGCAGAATTTCGTCTCTCCCCTAGAGCAGCTGGCAATTACCCAAGAACTATATGAAACAGTGCTTTCAGGGTCTCCAGTAAACAGTCACACATTGGACACAAGTTTGGAATTGGAGGAAAAGCTGAGATCGCAGCGAACATTGTAAGTTCCCCGGACCAGGGGTCTGGCGCCCCTCCCCACCCAGACCTCACAGACTGTCTTGCTGCCGGCTCCCTGAAAGGGGGGAAAAAAACACCAAAAAACAGCAATCTGCTGAGGGCAAGAAGGGAGGCTCAACCCAGCCTCAACTGCAGAATTAATTAACAAATTAATTAACTAATTTTGGGAGCTGGGGTGCTAAAGAAGGGCTGGGCTCCGAGAAGTGGGGGCACGTAAAAGCGGGCACCCATTCCCAGACTCCAAAAAAGCCATTTTTTTTCCCCCTACATTTTGCCCCTTCTGGCTTCTCACTGATCCCTTATCTTTTTGCATTTCAATAGCCCCCGGCAGGGGTGGAACTGAAGCGGTTGGAGAGTAATTATCAGACAATAGCCCAAAGCATATCTTTAAATGCTCTATTCTGACACTGACAAAACTTCCAGGCTGGGGAAAGACTTTTAAAAGAGACTCTTTTTTTTTTTTTTAACTTTTTTCTTTTTCTTGATTTCTTTCCTACTTTTTTTTTTTTTTTTTAAATCTAAAGGTAATATATGTGGTTATTTTCTATTGGAAAGCCCAGGTTGAGGGACTAGGCTGGGCTTGGGGGAGACAGAGTACCCACAGTGTCTTTGAGTTCTGTATTCACTACTGAAGGCCTCCACCCCCGTCTTTAATTGGCAACTCAGGCTGACCAAGGAATCTACCTGGAGAGGCCCCAAAGAGGAGAGAGGAGAAGGGAATAGTGCCCCTGAGAGACAACTGGAGTTCTGAGGACTGGGAGAGTGGAGGGAGGTCCAGCTCAACTGGCAGTCCTCCTTCTGGGAACTCAGACCCCAGGGGCTGGAATTCAGATTCTGGCTTCAGTCAGCCACACCCCCAACAGAATCAGAGTCACCAGGAGAACTAAAGTCTACATACCTCCCTACACTGGTGGGGGAGCTGCGGGCTGGCCAGCGCCACCTGATGGACAGGAGAGGAAAAGCACCAATTCTAAAGGCCTCATAGGAGGGTCTCATTCTCAGGAAAACTCCATACCCTCCCAATGAGACCTGGGCCTCACTAGACTGGGAAAATCTGACTAGGGTCGACCATATCTGACGAGACCCACTCACAAAAAGGTTACATAGAGGCAGAGCAAGAAACAGAAAAAACAAGAGGGGAAAAATTCTGATCAACTAAATAGAACCTAAGTTAGAGGTCTAGAATAAGTTGAACTGAATAACAGAGGCCAGAGAACAAAGCCAACCAACAAGAAAACCACTAGGTGAAAGACAGAAAACAAGCTCCAAAATAAACTAATCAAGAAAATCAGATGCCTAGACAACTTAAGATAACAAGCCATACCAGGAAACACGAAAACACGGACCAGTCAAAGGAACAAACTAATAGCTCAGCTGAGACACAGGAGTGGAGGCAACTAATGCTAAATAAATTTGATGAAATGAAGGAAGATATAGCAAAAGAGCTGAAGGATATAAAGAAGACACTGGCTGACCATAAAGAAGAATTCATAAACTTAAAAAAGCAAATGGCAGAACTCATGGGAATGAAGGCCACAATGGAGGAGATGAAAAACATAATGGAGGGACACAACAGTAGATTTGAACAGGCAGAAGAAAGGATCAGGGAACTGGAAGACAGGTCATTTGAATTCATACACACAAAAGAACAGATGGTGAAAAAAATGGAAAAATATGAGCAGGGTCTTAGGGAGCTGAGTGACAACATGAAACGCACAAATATACGTGTTATGGGTATCGCAGAAGGAGAAGAGAGGGGAAAAGGGGCAGAAAGAGTAATAGAAGACATATTCACTGAAAATTTCCCAACTCTTATAAAAGACAGAAAATTAGAGATTCAAGAAGTACAACGTACCCCAAATAGAATAGATCCCAATAGACCTACTCCAAGACACTTACT
This sequence comes from Choloepus didactylus, assembly GCF_015220235.1. Taxonomy (NCBI): domain Eukaryota; kingdom Metazoa; phylum Chordata; class Mammalia; order Pilosa; family Megalonychidae; genus Choloepus; species Choloepus didactylus. The sequence continues at coordinate 304,868 of NC_051334.1, read as the reverse complement.
GGTCAGATTGTCCAATGTCAAAGACAAAGAGAGGATTCTGAAAGCAGCAAGAGAGAAGCAATCCATCACATACAAGGGAAGGTCAATAAGACTATGTACGGATTTCTCTGCAGAAACCATGGAGGCAAGAAGACAGTGGCATGATATATTTAAGCTACTGAAAGAGAAAAACTGCCAACCAAGAATTCTATATCCAGCAAAACTTTCCTTCAAAAATGAGGGAGAGATTAAAACATTTTCAGACAAACAGACACTGAGAGAGTTTGTGAATAAGAGACCGGCACTACAAGAAATACTAAAGGGAGTGCTACAGGCTGATAGGAAAAGACAGGAGAGAGAGAGTTGGAGAAGAGTGCAGAAATGAAGATTATCAGGAAAGGTAAAAGGAGAGGAAAAATAAGATATGACATATAAATTCCAAAAATAAGATATGACATATAAATTCCAAAAAACAAAATGGTAGTAGAAAGTACTGCCCTTAACACTAAATGTAAATGGATTAAACTCCCCAATAAAAAGACACAGACTGGCAGAATGGATTAAAAAACAGGACCCATCTATATGCTGTCTACAAGAAACTCACTTTAGACACAAGGACAAACATAGACTGAAAGTGAAAGGTTGGAAAAAGATATTTCATGCAAACAACAACCAGAAAAAACCGGGAGTAGCTATATTAATATCAGACAAGTTAGACTTCAAAAGTGAAACAATTAAAAGAGACAAAGAAGGACACTATATATTAATAAAAGGGTCAATTCATCAAGAAAACATAACAGTCATAAATATTTATGCACCAAACCAGAATGCCCCAAAATTCATGAGGCAAACACTGCGATCACTGAAAGGAGAAATAGATACCGCTACAATAATAGTTGGAGACTTCAATACACCACTCTCATCAATGGATAGAACATCTAGACAGAGGATCACTAAAGAAACAGAGATGTTGAATTGTATGATAAATGAACTAGACTTGACAGACATTTATAGAACACTACATCCAACAACAGCAGGATACACTTTTTTCTCAAGTGGTCATGGAACATTCTCTAGGATAGACCACATGTTGGGTCACAAAGCAAGTCTCAACAAATTTAAAAATATTGATATTATACAAAACACTTTCTCAGACCACAATGGAATGAAGTTGGAAATAAATAAAAGGCAGAAGGTCATAAAATTCACAAACATATGGAGGCTAAACAACACCCTCTTAGAAAACCAGTGGGTAAAGGAAGAAATTACAAGAGAAATTAGTAAATACCCCGAGGCAAATGACAATGAAAACACAACTTATCAAAACTTATGGGATGCAGCAAAGGCGGTGCTGAGAGGGAAATTTATTGCCCTAAATGCCTATATTAAAAGAGAAGAGAGAGCAAAAATTGAAGAGTTAACTGCTCACCTGGAGGAATTAGAGAAAGAACAGCAAACTAACCCCAAAGCAAGCAGAAGGGAAGAAATAACAAAGATTAGAGCAGAAATAAATGCAATTGAGAACAGGAAAACAATAGAGAGAATCAACAAAACCAGAAGTTGGTTCTTTGAGAAAATCAATAAAATCGATAGACCACTGGCTAGGCTAACAAAAAAAAGAGAGAGCAGATGCAAATGAACGCAATCAGAAATGGGAAAGGAAATATAACTACCGACCCTGCAGAAATTAAGGAGATAATGAGAAGATACTATGAGCAACTATATGCTAATAAACTAGACAACTTAGATGAAATGGACAACTTCCTAGAAAAGCATAAACAACCAACATTAACTCAAGAAGAAATAGATGACCTCAACAAACCAATCACAAGTAAAGAGATTGAGTCAGTCATCAAAAAGCTCCCCAAAAGGAGAAGCCCAGGACCAGATGGTTTCACATGTGAATTCTACCAAGCATTCAAGAACGAATTAGTACCAATCCTGCTCAATCTCTTCAAAAAAATTGAAGAAGAGGGAAAGCTACCTAACTCTTTCTATGAAGCCATCATCACCCTAATACCAAAACTAGGCAAAGATACTACAAAAAAAGAAAATTATAGACCAATTTCTTTAATGAATATAGACGCAAAAATCCTCAACAAAATACTCGCAAATCGAATCCCGCAGCACATTAAAAGAATTATACACCACGACCAGGTGGGATTTATTCCAGGTATGCAAGGCTGGTTCAACACAAGAAAATCAATTAATGTAATACACCACATCAATAAATCAAAGCAGAAGAACCACATGATCATCTCAATTGATGCAGAAAAGGCATTTGACAAAATTCAACATCCTTTCCTGATGAAAACACTTCAAAGGATAGGAATAGAAGGGAACTTTTTCAATACGATAAAGGCAATATATGAAAAACCCACAGCTAACATTACACTCAATGGGGAGAGACTGAAAGCTTTTCCTCTAAGATCAGGAACAAGACAGGGATGCCCACTATCACCACTGTTATTCAACATTGTGCTGGAAGTTCTAGCTAGAGCAATTAGGCAAGAAAAAGAAATAAAAGGCATCCAAATTGGAGAGGAAGAAGTAAAACTTTCACTATTTGCAGATGACATGATTCTATATGTAGGAAATCCAGAAAAATCTACAGCAAAGCTACTAGAACTAGTCAATGAATACAGCAAAGTAGCAGGCTACAAGATCAACACGCAAAAATCAGTAGTGTTCCTATACACAAGTAATGTGCAACAAGAGGAGGAAATCAAGAAAAAAATCCCATTTACAATAGCAACCCAAAGAATCAAGTATTTAGGAATAAACTTAACCAAGGACACAAAAGACCTTTACATAGAAAACTATAAGAAACCGCTAAAAGAAATTGAACAAGACCTGAAAAAATGGAAGAACATACCATGTTCATGGATTGGAAGACTAAATATAGTTAAGATGGCAATTTTACCTAAACTGATTTACAGATTCAATGCAATACCAATTCAAATCCCAACAACTTACTTTACAGAAATAGAAAAACCAATAACTAAATTTATTTGGAAGGGTAAGGTGCCCTGAATAGCCAAAAATGTCTTGAGAAAGAGGAATGAAGTGGGAGGTCTCACACTACCTGACTTTGAAGCATATTACAAAGCTACAGTGCTCAAAACAGCATGGTACTGGCATAAGGACAGATATACTGATCAATGGAATCGAATTGAGTGTTCAGAAGTAGACCCTTGCATCTATGGACAACTGATCTTTGATAAGGCAGTGAAGCCGAAGCAACTGGGAAAGCGCAGCCTGTTCAATAAATGGTGTTTGGAGAACTGGATATCCATTTCCAAAAGAATGAAAGAGGATGTCCATCTCACACCTTATACCAAAATTAACTCAAAGTGGATCAAAGACCTAAACATTAGCACCAAGACCATAAAACTCTTAGAAGAAAATGTAGGGCAATATCTTAAAGATCTTGTGATAGGAGGTGGTTTCTTAGACCTCACACCCAAGGCACAAGCAACCAATGAACAAATAGACAAATGGGATCTCCTCAAAATTAAACACTTTTGTACATCAAAGGACTTTGTCAGAAAAGTAAAAAGGCAACCTACACAATGGGAGATGATATTTGGAAACCACATATCAGATAAGGGTTTAATATCCCAAATATATAAAGGAATCCTGCATCTCAATAACAGAAAGACAAACAATCCAATTAAAAAATGGGCAAAAGACATGAACAGACATTTTTCTGAAGAGGAAATACAAATGGCTCAAAAGCATATGAAAAAATGCTCAACTTCACTGGCTATTAAGGAAATGCAAATCAAAACCACAATGAGATGTCATCTCACACCTACCAGAATGGCCATTATCCAAAAAACAGAAAATGACAAGTGCTGGAGAGGATGTGGAGAAAGAGGCACACTTATTCATTGTTGGTGGGAATGTAGAATGGTGCAACCACTCTGGAAGACAGTGTGGAGGTTCCTCAGGAAGCTAAATATAGATTTGCTGTATGACCCAGCTATTCCATTGCTAGGTATATACTCAGAGGAACTGAAACTTAAGACACAAACAGACATTTGTAAACCAATGTTTATTGCAGCATTATTCACAATTGCCAAGAGATGGAAACAGCCCAAATGCCCATCAAAGGACGAGTGGATAAACAAACTGTGGTATATACACATGATGGAATATTATGCAGCTGTAAGACAGAACAAAGACATGGATCATGTAATAATGTGGATGAACCTTGAGGACATTATGTTGAGTGAAGTTAGCCAGAAACAAAAGGACAGATTCTGTATGGTCTCACTAATATGAACAGACATTAATGAACAAACTTTGGGAGTTAAAAGCTGACAACACAGGCGACCAGGAGATAGAAAGAGGGTAGAAATCAGGCATTTGATGCTGAAGGACTACAGAATGTTTAGGATTGATCGCATAGATCCAGAAATAGATAGCATAATACTGTGTGATGGTAGCACGGTATTGTAAGTACACTGAACAAAGATGTCTGTGAGTAAAGCTGAAAGAGGTGGGATAGGAGAATGTATGACACCAGAGGTAAAGATAGATGATAAAGACTGGGACTGTATAACGTGGCAGAAACTGGAGTGGCCAATGACTGTTACTAAATATACAAATATAAAAATGTTTTTGCATGTGGGAAAGCAAATGAATGTCAACCATGTAGAAATTTGAAAAAGGGATGGTATTCTGGAAAAAACATAATCAAAGCAAACTGGAGTCTATGGTCAACAGTAACATTGTAATATACCTCCATTAAATGTAACAAAGGCAATACGCCAGTGCTAAATGTATATGAGAGGGGGATATAGGGGAGTCATATGGGATTCTTGGTAGTGGTGTTATTTGCTGTCCTTAGTAGTATATTGTATTGTATGACATGTTATTTTTCT